>NC_083869.1:41242651-41545681 GCF_032452875.1 Bos javanicus | reverse complement strand
CAGCAGAATTCTTAAGGTATCAAAACCTTGACTACAAAGCTCTACTGGTCTTCTTACTTGATTAGTTCCTCTGTCCCCACTCAAATCCTTGCAAACCTGAGACAGCAGGGGGTGAGATAAGCAAACCCATAGTAAGTTTAGCTTTGACTGGCCAGTGTTTATCTCTTCATGCCATCCCATGAACCTTGTACCTGAGAATGTCCATTTTGAGATTTTACAGTATATTATTTATGCTGTTTAGCTTTGTTCTTAATTCAAAAATAGTTTGATGAAAGTCTATGCAGTTCAGGATACACTTTCTCCAAAGATGGAAACTTGACATGTTGTAAATTTCAAGCTGAAGGAATTTGAAAAATGGTGTGTGCAGGAAGAACTTTCTGAATATCCCCTGAAGCAGGTCATAAAACTCCCATGTGAGTAATGCCCTCTGTATACCCAACGTAAGGTGTATCCTTATTTCTGAAAAAAAAAAAAAAAAGACACAGAAAAGAATCTGCACAGACCTTGCCTCACTTTTTTTCCCATCACATAATTCCACCACTCTTCATTCTTCATTAAACTAGCATAAAAACACCCAGGCTTAACTGTTTCATTGAGTCTTCATTCCTTTAAGAAGGTCCTATATTGCTTAAAACTTATATTAAATAAATCTGTATATTTTCTCTTGTTTATCTGTCTTTTGTTACAAAACTAAATAGCAGAAGGCAAAACTTTTCTTAGTAACAAAATTATTGATGAGAATAGAGAATAGTCTGTGTATGTTTATTCAACAATTTTCTTTCTTCACTCTGCTTATATTACAGCTGTCAGAGTAGATGCAGGGTTTTTAACAAATAAACCCAGCCAATGTGTTCACCAGTCAAGAATTTAGAAGGGGAGAAGAAAAAGATATTTTCCTCTCCTACAAAATTATTCTCCCCGTATTGGTTGCATGTGAACCGTAGGCATAGCTTGGGGCAGCCATGACACTTGCAGAGTTTGAGAGGCAAATCTCAGTATTGATTACCATCTGCGTCAGGGAGAGTGAAAGCTTTCTCTTATACTATTTATTTTTACCACTGCTAAGCTTAGCACTTCATATTTTAAATGGGAAAATTCCAAAGCAAATAAAATATCTGGAGTAGCCACTGCATTCTATGTAATGAGGAGGAAACCCATCAGCAGTCAAGTGAGATATCTATTTCTAGGGTCTACCTTCTGAGTGACATCTGCATTAAAAGAGGTGGCAGGAAGGGAAAGAGATACTTCCGTTATATAGAGTAAAATTCATAGAGATTTTAATTGAGAGAAAAGACTGACTAGCAGAAGGCAAAACTTTTGTTAGTATCAAAATTATTGATAAGAATAGAAAATAATCTGTGTATACTTTAATCAATAATTTTTTTCTGTACTTTATCTGTTTATATTACAGTTGTCAGAGTAGGTACAGATTTTCAAACAAATCAACCTAGGCAATGTGTTCACTCATGTTCTGTCTCACTATTTATTTCTCTCAAGCTCAGGGTTACAACTTGCCTTCAGACTTACATCCTGCCTTTTTATAACCAGGGCATTTCTAGTAAACCTGGTGTCAGTCTAATGAAAGTGCATTTCCATTTTTTCAGTGGACTAAATGTCTCCTTCAACCCCACAGATGCTTGCAGAGGTTGTAAATTAAGCCTCAGAAGATAAAACAAGTTATATAGTTATTAATGAAAAGACATGATACCAGAATACATTAAGAATTTAGCAGAGTGGAAGTGCTTTACCAGGCTATAGTACATATAATCAAGTAAAACTTGCAAACGATAAACGTTAAACCGCAAGCTATATATTTATTTCATCGTGTAGACGTCAATATGATGACACTTGTTAGTATGTGCGAAATGGTGATTTGGAATCTTCCCTAAAGAAGTAAATGATAATTATCCATAGATGCCTCCATTATTTCCTGATTGCCTGGCAATCTGATATTTAAATAAACTAGCTTAAACTGAAATGAATTTCAATCGCACAATTTCCTTTGTGAGCTTGAGCAACTTGCAATTTTAAAATTCAGTAGGCTATGGTACATCTGATATTACATACCAAAGGAGGAGACTGATTTCTTAACCAATTGTCACTTAAAAAGAGAGACTATGAAAGGGAGGGGATATATATGTATATATATACACACTTATGGCTGATTCATGTTGAGGTTTGAGAGAAAACTGTAAAATTCTGTAAAGCAATTATCCTTCAATAAAAAATAAATTAATTAAAAACAAAAAGAGTCTATGAGAAAAGAATAAATCTTGGGCTTGCTAACTGCAGACATAGAATATTTGTTCCAAAAATAACAATAACAATAGCAGCAACTAGAAAACTGAATATTGACTTAATGAAAGTATGAAAGTATATTGAGATCAGGCTAAACAAATTACTAGGCTTTCTTAGACAATTTTTAGAGAATTCTGGAAACTAAAATAAAAATACTGTTTCTATGGCAAAAATGAAGGGTTTAGTATTTATTTGGTATTCACTTACACATTCATTCTTTTCTCTTCTGTTCATGAATAGACAAGTACTAAGCAGCAATACCTGGGGCCAGATATAAAAAGTAAAACAGATTACTGGCAACAAATTGTATCAGGTTGTTAGTACTTAAATTGGTGGGACTCACATAATAGAGGATAATTTTTTTTTAATTTGTCAAGATCTATGAATTGCTTTCCATCAAATCTGTTTGTAAATACACATTGATATCACTATAAATAGAGATTTAACAGGACATGATTCATTCTGTCAAGTTTGAAAAGTTTGTTTCATTTAGAAAGAGATTGCTTCTAATACAGTGTCTACTGAGAACACTTTCAGCACTAAATACCATTATCCTTGTCCAGGCCTCCAGAAATGTCGACAGAAACTAAGCAGTGACATACTTTGAACTCATCTTTTTCTTTTCCTGATGCCATGGGTACCCTAAGACGTTTTGGAATTGAACGGCATTATTTTCAGTAGACCATGTATATGTGCCTCTTCAAAATCTCTTCATCGTTCATTTCATCTTTACCACAATAATATTTTTATTTATTTAGCTATTTATTAAGTTTTTGGTCATGCTGCATGGTTTGTAGGATCTCAGTTCTCAGTCCATGACAGTGAAAGCCAGGAATCCTGACCACTGGGCAACTGGGGAACTCCCACCATAATAACATTTTTAAAGCATTTCAGTATTTCTTAATTTCTACTTCTACTTCAGTTTTCCCAAATTCATGCCAGATTCCCCCAATCTAATCAACTCACTCCACATTCAGATGCATAAGTAGACAGCCCTGCTGCCCCAATTCTCCTGAGTCTAGCAAATATAAATAAGTAGCTCTCATTAAAGACTTCACTGTCACCTTACCTGTTAGTAAGTTAGTATAAATCATTAAGAAAAGGAGCACTCTGTTCTCAAAAATTGTCCCACTGACAGCTCTAGGAAAATTAGAACTCATTAGACAATATAAATTTAGGAAGGGCAGAGACTTTCTATGGATTTCCTACTTTATTTTCTAAGCCATAAATCTATGTCAGTTGTCTACTTGATATTTGATTTTTACTGCATTGAAAAGCTTCTATAGTTATTTTCATCAATAGTTTTTTATTCCTTCCAATACATTCTGGTTGTAATGAAATAAATTCAATCAAATTCTATCTTTATTTTTCAGAGTGAAGGAAATAAAATTTTGATAACTCAGTACGTTTTCTTTATTTTGCCCCTTATCCTTATCTACCTAAGGGATACTAGAAACCTCTAAAGTTTGCTTGTTTAATTTACAAGTGATTTATTTCTCCAGCTTTTCCAAGGGAATTGTATCTTGTGCTATATACATGAGTTGTGATAGACAAATGTGATTGATGGAATCACCAATGTCTTTTCTTTGTGACCATTTTAGCACCTCCAGCCCTCAACCATAAATGCTTGTGTGACCACCGATCTTTATTCTTTGTCCTTAAGCAACATGATGTTGAAATAGGCACCTGGTCGATCCAAATGATTCTTGAAAAATATATCAATAAATTACTTGGTTTCAGTGGCCAGACAATTAAATATTTAATTCTTTAGCATTTCACTTTTTTTCCTTTGAATTTATATATTTGCTCAGTCTTGGCACTGTGACTTCAAGTCGTCTCTTAACTGCTGCCATAAGGTACAGCTCTAAATTGTGCTGTGATTTGACTCACCTAAAATGATGGTTTTCTTCCTTTTTCTAAAGGAAAGAAAAAATCAGATTTTAAATACATAGATTTTTTTAAGAGTATATTGATTTTGGAGGTTCATTACACTAGTCTCAATGTTTATGTTTGAAAATTTTCACAACTGAAAAAATAAAATAAAAATAAAGTCTAGTTGCTTTATGTAAAAAAAAGAATGTAGGTAAATCTGGCTTTAAACAAAACATAGTAATGATTGCTGTAACTATTCAGCAATAGTTATGTTCTTGTGTCATCTGAGTCAACAATATTTAAATAGGGAAAGGGGAGTAGTGTTGAATATAATAATATGAAAACTAGGGTTTTATTTTACTTTTTTAACCTTTGAGCTTTGATGTGGGCCTATTATGTTTTTCAGTGAAGCCAGGATCTGCTTTGCCTGTTCTAATTCAGCATGTCTTAATGAGCTCCATGTAGCTGTTTTAAGACTGAAGGACTTGGAGAGCCAAACCTTTGTCTCGTCACTTGCATAACTTCCTGCCAGAAATCTTCCTTCCCATAAAAACATAATTTAAAAAGCTGGTTACTGCTCAAATCAGGTTTGTTTGGAAACTCGTTAGTTGAATATTTGTGAGAACAGCTGGAAGAACCAAAAAAATATGGAAACCCCCCCAGCAGCTTAGCAATAAGTAAAACTCATGATTATAAAATATCAGCTTTATTTCTAAGAATAAAGGATTATTATTTCATGTTAAATGTGATTGCCATTCTCTGTGAAAATTCTAGCATTTTTATCTCTTGTTTTTGTTCTACTTACATTATTTCCATGTTAAAGACTAAAGAAAGTCTTTTAAGACAAAGCAAGCTATAATTTATCTTAAAGATACTTGTTGCAGATAAGAAACAAAAACTGGGTTTATAAGAGAATTTTAATGGTCTTATCCTCAGATAGTTTGTAATAAGATGCCAGAATAAATAAATAATATTTGTAAAGAGTGTACTTGTTTCTATCTAAAACCAAAAGGAAAAACCTATTCACCATATATACCCTTTTGTATCTAAGCTGCCCTCAATTAGCCTTTTCCTAATTCAGGAGGTTGCTTGGAAAGGCCAACACATTACAACTCTCATGTACATATTCTAACCTGCACTTGTGCTAGAGTGTTGAAGTCCACTTCTTCTAGCCATTTTCCGAAAATCTTTCTGAAGATATCATCTCTTAATTCATTCTTTCATTTTTTGACAAATATGTATTGAACTCCAACTGTGGTCTATGCTCTGTGCTAGGGATATAGCAGTAAACAAAAAGACAAAGTCAGCACTGCCCTCAAGAAGTTTACTTTTAACTAGGAAAATCCACAGCAAGCATAAAAACAAATTAATAATTTAAATGATTTTAGTAAAATAAAATCCTGTGTGCTATATTAGCCATGATGACTTGGTAAAACCACATCAAGGACACATTTAAGCAGAGGCATGAGTGAGAAAATGAGACAGCTATACAAATGGCTGGTGTAAGAAGACTCTAGACAGAGGAAACTATAAGAACTAAACCCTTGAGGTTTGCATGAGTTTAATGAGGAACTGCAAAAAGACTGAATTTTGAAGACTGATGAATAAAGTGTGATATAAGAAGTGGAGGTAATGAAGTTGCTACAGCAGCAGCCAGATTAAAAAGAATCACTTAGGCTAAAGAAGGATGAGGGTTTTTGTTGTTTGTTTTGTTTTTCTAATAATATTATAGTGAGGATTTTTATTATGGGAAATAGAAGAGCTGATTCTTTTAAAAGATCGTGAATGAAGAATGGGCTCTAATGAAAGCATATGGAGAGGGACAGGCTCTCACACAGGAGTATCCATCCTACTTGCTTCTGTTTAAAACACGGTGTGTCACATGATTCTTTGCAGAATCTTTCATATAAAAGGCTAAAACAAGTTTCAGTCAGAAGCCCACAAGTTGGTTCCTTATACCCACACTGGGAAATGATGCTGGGAAAGATTGAAGGCATGAGGAGAAGGGGACGACAGAGGATGAGATGGTTAGATGGCATCACTGACTTGATGGACATGAGTTTGAGCAAGCTCTGGGAGTTGGTGATGGACAGGGAAGCCTGGTGTGCTGCAGTCCATGGTCGCAGAGTCAGACATGACTGAGCAACTGAAATGAACTGAACTGAATATACCTGCACTTAACTGAGGTGACCTTTCATTGTTCTCTGGCCTTTCTGGTCTGAACAGGGAGGAGCTTCCATTTTATGACACAGAGACCCATTGGTCCATGTGTCTAGTAAATTCATCTCTTCCTCCAAGACCAATCCCAGATGACAGGTACAATTTAAAGATCACACATTTAAAGATGTGTGATTCATGACCTCTAAGAGTTGACAGTCACAATCATAACCAAAAACATTGCAAGAGATACTCTGAAAAGAGTTGTACCATAGTGTGTAGACACATTACAACAAGGACAAGAAGAAGGAAGAGAAGGTATCTGACTTGGGGATGTGAGGGAGGATGTGGCATTTGAGCAAGGCCTGAAGAAGACTTGAAGTTCTAGACTGAGAAAACTTGAATAGAAAATAATCCTTAAATTATAAGAGTACAAATATAAATATACTTGATTTTAAGAATAAAAGGAAAAACACGTTATTTCACTGGAAAATGTGAATATTGCTATGTCCCTGGCAATAGTAGGAAATGAAATTAAAAATCTTGATACTTCAAGTATTTGAAGTAGAATTTGAACACTAATTTTTAACCTTATTGGAGAGTCAGTGAACATTTTTGAACCCGAGGTTAACTTTACAAATTCTGTGTTTTAAAAAGATCATGCTAAGAAAAAGTGTGGTAGATTTGTACCAGCAAGACCTGTTAGAAATCTTGAAACATATCTAGGTCAGATATGTTAATGGTCTGGACTGTGGAAGTAAGAACAGGGAAGAGGGATAAATTCAAGATTCATGTTGGTGTATAAGCAGCAGGGTCAATGATTCATTCAGGTCTATCTTTGGGGAGGCTAAGGAGGTACATGGAAAAGGAGGTGCCAGCCCACTCCAGTATTCTTGTCTGGGAAATCCCATGGACAGAGAAGTCTGGCGAGCTACAGTCCATGGGGTCACAAAAGAGTCAGACATGACTTAGCAACTAAACAAAAAGGAGGTATAAAGCTTCAACCTTACATTGCTTGCTAGACTGGGATCTAGAAATCAAGTAACCTAGTTTAGGATGCACCCACGAGAGCTCTTTCAAGGAGGACAGTCACTTCAGTTCAGTTCAGTTCAGTTGCCCAGTCGTGCACAGCTCTTTGGGACCCCATGAACCATAGCATGCCAGGCTTCCCTGTCCATCAACAACTCCTGGAATTTACTCAAACTCATGTCCATTGAGTCAGTGATGCCATCCAACAATCTCATCCTCTGTCATCCCATTCTTCTGATGACTTCAATTTTTCCCAGCATCAGGGTCTTTTCAAATGAGTCAGATCTTCATATCAGGTGGCCAAAGAATTGAAGTTTCTACTTTAGCATCAATCTTTTCAATGAATATTCAAGACTGATTTCCTTTAGGATGGTGTGGTTGGATCTCCTTGCAGTCCAAGGGACTCTCAAGAGCTTTCTCCAATACCACAGTTCAAAAGCATGAATTCTTTGGTACTCAGCTTTCTTTATAGACAAACTCTCACATTCATACATGACTACCAGAAAAACCATAGCCTTGGCTAAACAGACCTTTGTTGGCAAAGTAATGTCTCTGCTTTTCAATATGCTGTCTAGGTTGGTCATCAGAGAAGGCAATGGCACCCCACTCCAGTACTCTTGCCTGGAAAATCCCATGGATGGAGGAGCCTGGTGGCCGGAGTCCATGGGGTTGCACAGAATCAGACACTACTGAAGCGACTAAACAGCAGCAGCACCAGGTTGGTCATAACTTTTCTTTCAAGGAGTAAGCGTCTTAATTTCATGGCTGCAGTCACCATCTGCAGGGATTTTGAGCCTCCAAAAACATAGTATGTCACTGTTTCCGCTGCTTCCCCATCTATTTGCCATGAAGTGATGGGACCAGATGCCATGATCTTAGTTTTCTGAAGGTTGAGCTTTAAGCCAACTTTTTCACTCTCCTCTTTCACTTTCATCAAGAAATTCTTTACTTCTTCACTTTCTGCCATAAGAGTGGTGCCACCTGCATATCTGAGGTTATTGATATTTCCAGCAATCTGGATTTCAGCTCGTGTTTCATCCAGCCCAGCACTTCTCATGATGTACTCTGCATATAAGTTAAATAAGCAGGGTGACAACATACAGCTTTGACGTACTCCTTTCCCGATTTGGAAACAGTCTGTTGTGCCACGTCCAGTTCTAACTGTTGCTTCCTGACCTACATACAGATTTCTCAGGAGGCAGGTCAAGTGGTCCCATATTCCCATCTCTCAGAATTTTCCACAATTTGTTGTGATCCACACAAAACCTTTGGCATTGTCAATAAAGTAGAAGTAGATGTTTTTCCAGAACTCTTTAGCTTTTTCAATGATCCAACAGGTGTTGGCCATTTGATCTCTGCTTCCTCTGCCTTTTCTAAATCCAAATTGAACATCTGGAAGTTCACAGTTCACATACTGCTGAAGCCTGGCTTGGAGAATTTTGAGCATTACTTTACTAGTATGTGAGATGAGTGCAATTGTGTGGTAATTTGAGCATTCTTTGGCATTGCCTTTCTTTGGGGTTGGAGTGAAAACTCATCTTTTTCCAGTCCTGTGGCCAGTGATGAGTCTTCTAAATTTACTGGCATATTAAGTGCAACATTTTAATAGCATCATCTTTTAGGATTTGAAATAGCTCAACTGGACTTCCATCACCTCCACTAGCTTTATTCATAGTGATGCTTCCTAAGGTCTACTTGACTTCACATTCCAGGATGTCTGGCTCTAGGTGAGTGAAGACACCATTGTGACTAACTGGGTCATGAAGATCTTTTTTGTATAATTTTTCTGTGTATTCTCACTACTTCTTCTTAATATCCTCTGCTTCTGTTAGGTTCATACCATTTCTGTCCTTTATTGTGCCTCTCTTTGCATGAAATGGTCCCTTGGTATCTCTGATTTTCTTGAAGAGATCTCTAGTCTTTCTCATTCTATTGTTTTCCTCTATTTCTTTGCATTGATCACTGAAGAAGGCTTTCTTACCTCCTCCCCTTGCTATTCTTTGGAACTGTGCATTCAAATGGGTATATCTTTCCTTTTCTCCTTTGCGTTTCACTTCTCTTCTTTTCACTGTTGTTTGTAAGGCCTCTTCAGACAGCCATTTTGCCTTTTTGCATTTCTTTTTCTTGGGGATGGTCTTGATCCCTGTCTCCTATACAATGTCATGAACCTTCATCCATAGTTCATCAGGTACTCTATCAGATCTAATCCCTTGAATCTATTTGTCACTTCCACTATATAATCGTAAGAGATTTGATTTAGGTCATATCTGAATGGTCTAGTGGTTCCCCCCATTTTCTTCAATTTAAATCTGAATTTGGCAATAAGGAGTCATGATCTGAGCCACAGTCCACTTCTGGTTTTTTTTTCACTGACTGTACAGAGAGTTTCCATCTTTGGCTGCAAAGAATATAATCAATCTGATTTCAGTATTGACCATCTGGTGATGTCCATGTGTAGAGTCTTCTCTTGTGTTGTTGGAAGAGGGTGTGTGCTATGAGAACTCTGCCAAGAGTTGTCTTGGCAGAACTCTATTAGCCTTTGCCCTGCTTCATTCTGTACACCAAGGCCAAATTTGCCTGTTACTCCAGGTATTTCTTGACTTCCTACTTTTGCATTCTGTCCCCTATAATGAAAAGGACATCTTTTTTGGGTGTTAGTTCTAAAAGGTCTTGTAGGTCTTCATAGACCTTTTCAACTTCAGCTTCTTCAGCATTACTGGTTGGGGCATAGACTTGAATTACTGTGATATAGAATGGTTTGCCTTGGAAACGAACAGAGATCAATTCTATCATTTTTTAGATTGCATCCAATACTGCATTTCAGACTCTTTTGTTGCCTATGATGGCTACTCCATTTCTTCTAATGGATTCTTACCCACAGTAGTGGATATAATGGTCATCTGTGTTAAATTCACCCATTCCAGTCTGTTTTAGTTCCCTGATTTCTAAAATGTTTTTTTTTTTTTATTACTTTTTTTTTATTTTATTTTTAAACTTTACATAATTGTATTAGTTTTGCCAAATATCAAAATGAATCCGCCACAGGTATACATGTGTTCCCCATCCTGAACCCTCCTCCCTCCTCCCTCCCCATACCATCCCTCTGGGTTGTCCCAGTGCACTAGCCCCAAGCATCCAGTATCGCGCATCGAACCTGGACTGGCAACTCGTTTCATACATGATATTATACATGTTTCAATGCCAGTCTCCCAAATCTTCCCACCCTCTCCCTCTCCCACAGAGTCCATAAGACTGTTCTATACATCAGTGTCTCTTTTGCTGTCTCGTACACAGGGTTATTGTTACAATCTTTCTAAATTCCATATATATGCGTTAGTATACTGTATTGGTGTTTTTCTTTCTGGCTTACTTCACTCTGTATAATAGGCTCCAGTGATGTTCACTCTTGCTGTCTCCTGTTTGACCACTTTCAATATGCCTTGATTCGTGGACCTAACATTCCAGGTTCCTATGCAATACTGCTCTTTACAGCATCGGACCTTGCTTATATCACTAGTTACATCCAGAACTGAGTGTTGTTTTTTTTGTTTGTTTGTTTTGTTTTGGCTCCATCTCTTCATTCTTTCTGGAGTTATTTCTCCACTGATCTCCATAGCATATCGGGCACCTACTGGCCTGAGGATTTCATGTTTCAGTGTCCTATCTTTTTTCCATTTCATATTGTTCATGAGTTCTCAAGGCCAGAATACTGAAGTGGTTTGCCACTCCCTTCTCAAGTGGACCACATTTTGTCAGAACTCTCCATCATGACTCATCCATCTTGGGTGGCCCTACAGGGCATGGCTCATAGTTTCATTGAGTTAGACAAGGCTGTGGTCCATGTGATCAGATTGGTTAGTTTTCTGTGATTGTGGTTTTCAGTCTATCTGCCCTCTGATGGAGAAGGATAAGAGGCTTATGGAAGCTTCCTGATGGGAGAGACTGACTGAGGGGGAAACTGGGTCTTGTTCTGATGGGCGGGGCCATGCTCAGTAAATCTTTAATCCAATTATCTGTTGATGGGCAGGGCTGTGTTCCCTTCCTATTTCCCTGGGGCCAAACTATGGTGGAGGTAATGAAGGTAATGGTGACCTCCTTCAAAAGATCCCATGCACGTACGGCTACACTCAGTGCCCCCAGCCCTGCAGCAGGCCACCACCAACACACACCTCCACGGGAGACTCCTGGACACTCCCAGGCAAGTCTGGGTTAATCTCTTGTGGGATGACTGCTCCTTTCTCTTGGTTCCTGGTGCACACAACGTTCTGTTTGTGCCCTCCAAGTGTCTATTTTCCAGTCCTGTGTAAGTTCTGGCAGCTCTGTGGTGGGATTAATGGTGATGTCCTCCAAGAAGGTTTATGCCATCCCCAAGTCTGCTGCACCCAGAGCCCCTGGCCCTGTGGCAGTCCACTACTGACCCATACTTCCATAGGACATGCTCAAAAAGTTCTGTCTCAGTCTCTGCGGGGTCCCTGGGTCCTGGGGCACCCAAGGGTTTGTTTGAGCCCTCTGAGCATCTCTGGAGGGAACGGGGTTTGATTCTGTACACAGATTGCCATCTCCTACCGTCTTGCTGCGGCTTGTCCTTTGCCCTTGGACATGGGGTATGCCGCTCCAGTGCCTACCATCTTGCTGGGGTTTCTCTGACCTTGGACGTGGGTATCTCCTCACGAAGTGACTGGGATATCTCCTCATGAAATCACAATGTGACTTCACTCCAACGAAGTGACTGGACAGTCACTAAGACAGTTACTTAGTAAACCAGAAATTCCTCCAAATCCTCTCATAATCATCCTGACTTGAAGCTTTTTCCTCCCATGGGGTTTTCCATTTGCATCATGAATGTGGACTCTCTTTAACCAGGGTGTAGTATGCCTTACTTTTTGAGTTGGAAATATGTCTCCTTCATATTAGTTTTGTCAGTGTATTTAATGTTTTTTTGTCTCCTTCATAGGTGAACTCATTTTGACAGAGTCATTGTTCTTAACAGGCAATAGATTCACATATTGTTTGGGGTTCTGCTTCATAAAGCCACTGTAGATTTTACTTACTGCTGATTCATATTTTATACTCATGAATTTAGTTATCTTCCATCCACCTCAACTATTCCAATCTAAAGAAGGCATGGAGTTGAAATTCTATATCAGTACTGTGAATTGGCTACTACATAAAATTAAGTTGTACTTGGCTACACGAAAACCCAATACAACTCTTTTTTAAAAGGAGAGATTTTTTTATCTCATAAACCCAAATATAGAGCAACTACTAGGTTGATTCAGAGGATGAATATTGAGAATATAGCTTCTTTAGATCTTTTTGCACTGCCATTCTCATCATACTGAGTTGTTGTTTTAGATTGGCTACACTCATGTCTCCAAGAAGACTGTCAGTTTCAGACATCCAGAAAAACTGATGCTCCTTGTATTATATCCCTTTATAAGAGCTAAGAAACTTTAGTAGGTTGTATCAACCAGATTTCTTATCACATCTCATTGGCCAGAATTGAAACACTTGCTCTGTCTAAGCCAATCAAGTATAATGGCAAAACTAATGAGGTCACTGGGCTTCCCAGGTGGCTCAGTGGTAAAGAATCCACCTGCCAAGCAAGAGATGCCTGCCAAGAAGGAGACCCAGGTTCGATTCCTGGGTTAAGAAGATCCTCTGGAGAAGGAGATGGCAACCCACTCCAATATTCATGCCTGGGAAATCCCATGGACAGAGCAGCCTAGCTGGCTATAATCCATGGGGTCACAAAGAGTCCGACACGACTTAGCGACTGAACAGCAGCAGAAGCAATGGGACCATGCTGATTGTTTAGACTCAGCTTCCTCTCAAACACACGGTCATCTAATACTTGAAGAAAATCAGAGTTCTTTCTGCAAGGATGGAGGAGTATAGGCAGATGGGAAATCAATAATATTCACCACTGAAATATTATTGAAGAATGTTTTTTCTGAAGTATTTTGACATTTTTTAATTACATAGAATAATATCTGGATAGATAACACTCCCTCAACACCTGCCTGAACTTTGGAGCTTCCAGAATCTATTGATTACTCATTTGGAGAAAGTGGAGAGGACCAGATATCAAGGTTGCTACCACAGGAACATAGTCTCAGGAATTTGAATGGAACATTGGAAACTTAACATTGGTCCTTGCTCAACCCCTTTTTCAGTGCCAATCATTTTTGTATTAAAATTTGTTGAATTCATGCTGCTCTGTGACTGCTCAGATATCTTTTTCCCCTTGTCTATTTTATCCAATTAGTAGATTTAATTTTCAAGCTTCTCTTTCATCAAAGTGTGCCTGTCTTATATCTTCTGAACCATGTCTGGTTAATCTAAGAAACTAAACTTTATCTTTATAGTCACTGGAACTAGTAGATTTTTTTTAAAAGGCATCTCTCAAGAAATGTAAGTGTATTTTGACAAAGATGTAGAAGTTCTAAAGATTACTCTGAAGAGTACACTCATCTGGAAAGAATCCTCTAGTCTGTTGCCCACTTGGCATCTGACTTTGACCATGCACTGGTTATATCACTTCTCAAAATTAAGTCTTCCTACCTCCTTCTCTTTAAGGACCAGGTGAAACAATGTATTTGAGAGGATGCTGTCATTGTGAGGTGTTGCCTGATTTACCACTAAGAAGTTCTTCTTGGCACTGGAAGCAAAATATCCAGTTTAAGAGCCCAGAACCATGCTGAATGGTGCTCCGGCAAGTTGTAGTTTCAATTTTCAACAGAACCAAACTGTGGAAATTCTGATAGATAATGGTATCAGAAATCTCTGGGAAGCCAAGGAATAACTATTTTACAAACTATTAATGTTTAATGTCCATCTACCTAAGAATAATATATTTAATTTCTATAATTGATGAGCAGTTATAATATAATGACACTAGTTAGAAAGTAAATATTGTAATGATTATGCCAAATTCCTCTCTTCATACAGCGAAGCATAGCATTAAAACAACTAGAGATTATCAGCTTTGTATACATGAAGAAGAATAAGAAAATGTTGATGAAATCTCACATTGGTGTAATGAATGTATGGCTTTACAATCCATGTATTTTCTGAAATTCAGCAGAAAGTATGTCTTCAATGCCCTGAGTAGAACAACCAGAAAACAATTTGAAAGATTTTGATGATAGAAGAAGGGAATTAGTTTCCATTTCTTCAAACTTTTTTTCTTCCTTCATTTTTTCCAGATTTCCTATCTATCTTTCTTCTCTGAATATCAAAAATAATTTGTGTTAACTTGATAAGGTCTTAGAAAATGATTTAAATTATTAAAATATAGTTTCTGTAGGTATAAAAAGTTCATGTAGGCATTCTATTCTTCCCTATTTCAGAGTGACTTCCTGCCCTTCTCTGTATTTTGTGGCCTTCTGCACTTGTCTGAACACAGACATCTTTTATGTATAAAGATTCAAGTGAAGTGCTATGAATCATTTACTTTTTAACGTTTCCCATTGAGTATTTCCTCTTGCTGTCAAATAGAAACCCATATTATTCTCTCTTAGACTTAGAGAGATGAGTTGGCTTTTGCTTGGAGTATTTTCCTATTTTATTTTGCTTCTACATTGTTTCTTGCATCAGGCTTCTTTGCTCCCTGATTCTATGTGCCCACACGATTTCTTTGTAACTTGGCCTTGTTATCCAGTGAAATAGGACATTCCAAAGCTCTAAGCATCTGGAAACATGATGATTTAATGATAGAGGACTTAATAAAATAAGATCATGAATTATATAGTGTGAAATTTAATATGTGTAATTTGAGAAGTACCTATAATGACCAAGACCAAAATCAAAGTTTATTCATTTGTCAACCATAGGTAGAGTGTGATAGGACAAACGTTAGCATGGGTGTCTGAAAAGGTCAAAAAACCTCTATCATCCTATACAAGTCACTTTATCATCCTGACCCTCTGTTTCCACATTTATAAATATATGAATTTTGAGCTAGATGGTCATTGCTATCTCTTTCAGGTCAACTAATCTCTGATAGTTAATACGATCGATAGGTATCTCCTTTAGGCGACATTGAACTTCCCTGGTGGCTCATACAATAAAGAATCTGCCAGCACTGCGGGGGACTAGGGTTTGATCCCCTGGGCCAGGAAGATCTCCTGGAGAAGGGAATGGCTATCCACCCCAATCTGTTGGGGTGGATACTATCCATTCCCAGTATTCTATCCATTCCAAGTATTCTCCACCCTGGAGAATTCCATGGACAGAGGAACCTGGCAGGCTACAGTCTATGGGATCACAAAGGGTTGGACACAATTGAGTGACTAACACTTAGGTTGTACTACTTTTTTTTCAACTGTAGGAAATAAGATTTTAATGTTTCTCTTCCCTGAAAATGACTTCTAAAGCACAATTTGTAATTATAGTTCAGTCGAGTCTTATCAGAGGGTATAGATATTTTAGGTGATTTTCCATAATGAGTCAGAAAATTTCCCAGGAGAGTATAGGACAGGGCAGCTGAATATAATGTGTACTAGAGAATACTGGTTACATTTTAAAGAAATGAAAACTATTTGAAAGGATATTGCCCTATCTTTCCACTCCATTTTTTCAGTCTTTAATTCCATGATTTCAATCTGAGTCTTAATATATGATTTTTGTTATTTATACAGAAAATGTATTTGATAACTGTCCATTTGCTACCCAGTCTGATTAATGCTGCAGAATAGGTTCATTGTCTGTAATGTATCCCTTCTTATCCAAGTCAATGTATCTTTTTATTTTAAATGATGACCAGTTAGATAAACAATTTGGATAGAAAGGAATATTATTAACTCTATTTGGTTCTGGGATTTTGGATATCAAGAATTCAGACAGTAAGATTTGAATGTGAAGGATGGGGAACGTACCATGAATACTTGGAGAAGTAGATTTTCTTATTGAAAAGAGTATAAGAATTCAAGCAAGACGGGTTCTCTTGTCTTTTTGTGACTGCTAACTATTTGGGTGACCTGGAACAAAGGAATAGAAAAGATATATGTGTTAAGAATTCACAGCTGTAAGTAACAGAAAGTAGCAACTCTAGCTAATTAAATGAAATTTGATTTATTGAAAGGATCAGGATAAGGCTTGAGGGACTGAAAAGAATAGGCTGAAACTAAACTTTATCTATTCTAAAGGGCTAGAAAGCAAGAAAAACAAAAATGATTTCAAATCTAGGAGAGCTAAAGGTATAAGACAAAAGACACAATCAGTCACTGCCCCCATGTCCCACTTGGATAAGTCACCTCTAAATATCCTTCCACTCTTGCCTCAGAGGCTCTAGATTCAATGCCTTTGAAGAGAGACCAGGATTGTGTTATACCTGGGGCCCAGGTGTAGTTGGCCAACATAGGGGAAGATGCGGCACCTTTGACAGCCACAATGTCAATTGCTTACTTCCTCCAAGATGACCAAAACAAGGGAGGATTAATGCCTCAGTAGGGAATTTAGGTGCCACAAGTAAGGAGACAAGGATCCTCAGCAGACAGGAATTAACTAAAGTCCATTGCCTAGAAAATAAACAGATACAAAACATTTATTTTCTTTGATCTTTGTCTTCAAAATTAAGTTATTCAGAAAAATCATCCCAGTATCTTATTTAGCTCTACAGTGGTATAAATTCTACTGTGATTTCTATAAATCATGAGTACTATAAATATAGCTATTACTATCTGTACTTACCAATGAGGATATTCTATAGAAAAAACAAAATATAAATTATTAAATAAAAACTTTCAGTTTCTAGAAGCTTTAAAAAAAGTGGAGAATTTTTTCTGATGGTTTATACAAATGTCTTAATATCACGTAGTAGGTAGGAAGGTGTCCCAAAAGATCTATAATTTTTCCAGATTAAAAAATAGATATAGACTAAAAAGCATAACAAGAAAATATTTTACAATATGATTGGATTCTTACCTCTTTAATACAGATACGAGTCAGAGTCAACCATATGGTTCATGTAGCCATTAAGAACATGGACTTTAGACTGAGTCTGAATCTTGCTACATACTGACTTGCTATCTTTGTGATTCTGGGCAAGCTCCTTAACTTTTGTAGGCCATAGTTTTGCTTACATCAAAAACAGAGAGAACAAAAGTTATGCATACCTCATAGAAGAGTCATGATGAAAACGTGAATTAGTGTTCATAAGTACTATGCAAATATAAAATTAAAACAGACCTGAAATCATTTTGCCAAATGTATACTCATAGATATCAAAGAATTGTTTCTTTCTCAATTCACTGAGTGTCTATGTAAAACTCCACATTATTAGATGCTTAATAAATATACAGGAAGCAATAAATATACATGAAAACTTAATAAACATGAAAAATCATGAAAAAATGACATGAAAAACTAATTTCTAAATTTTATTCATCATGTTACTTTCCATTGTGATTGCTTAGGATAGAAGCAATGTGTTGTAAATATCATATAATTTTTGAAGCTGATGTTGTTTTATCAATACTAATGTCTTTTGACTTCTACTACTAGTACACTGTTAAAAAGCTATTTCACAAGACTTAAATCGATCACTTAAATCTAGTGATAGACTAGAAATCCTATCAGGATCTGTTCATTCAATCTTGTATTGCACTTCTAAAAGATGAAAGTGAAAGTGAAGTCACTCAGTCATGTCCAACTTTTGCGACCCCATGGACTGTAGCCTACTAGGCTCTTCTGTCTATGGGATTTTCCAGGCAACGATACTGGAGTGGGCTGCCATTTCCTTCTCCAATCCATAACACATAGCTCTCAGGTGAGAAAACAATATTGAAATCTTTGTGTAGCATTGTTGAATCACATCTCATTCAAGGCATGTATATGTTAAAACAAGTTTATAATAAAATGATCTCACTATTAAAATGGTTGAAAGAAACTAAGACTTCATCAGCTTTAAAAAATTGTTTCTTTGTTTAATGTTTCCCCCTTAGTTATTTATAGATCTTTAATTATACCTATTCTACCTATAGTTGTCTTAGTTTTGGATATATACATTTACTCAGAATCTCATAAGAAAATTAGATTGTTTAGTATATGCCCTTTATCCCTTTATATGAGCTTTACAAATAAGAAGTGACAAGATTAGCCATCCAGGAAGCCACAATTAAAGGATATGGTTTATTCATAACTGTTAATCAGTTGGCAGAAATTTCCTGTCAGCATTCTGATAAACCAGTCACAAAAATAACCAAAACCCTCTTTGATATAAAGAGAGGCAAGGCTAATTTGTTAAAATGTCAGCCCCAGTTTGACTAATGTAGAGGCTTAGTCATTATGTTTTCTGAAATGTTCATGATAATTTAAAAAATC
Organism: Bos javanicus; assembly: GCF_032452875.1. Lineage (NCBI taxonomy): Eukaryota > Metazoa > Chordata > Mammalia > Artiodactyla > Bovidae > Bos > Bos javanicus. The sequence continues at coordinate 41,527,000 of NC_083869.1, read as the reverse complement.
ATTCAATAATTATCACTTTGATTTGAACTACTTTAATTCTTATATTTTAAATATGAAAATAAAAGAGAATTAGTTTATTGTTCGAGATCTGGACTTCAGAATTTTTCAAGTTTTTGACTGCCTAAAATGAAAATGGAGCATTCATTATACATAATCCTTATCACTGTGACAAATTTACTTGATGATAAAGAATAAGGGAAAAGTCATTTTTCCCCATCAAGCTGGAGTAGGCATATTGATACATAACTAGAGGAATAAGTGGTCAACTTCTGTTTTCATATAGTTGATCTCTTTGTTAAAAATGCAGATTTCTGGATGCCATTTCCAGAGATTCTGACTTGTTAAACTAAACAAACAAACATTAGGACATTCTGGTGCCAAAATTCAAGCACCAAATTGGAGAACAGTGCCTATATCAGACATTTTTCTTGATTTTTTTGTTTTTGTTTTTTTTACAACTCCATTGGTAATTATAATTGGGTGGGGAACTCATTACCTGAGGTGTAGCTCTCACTTCAGCCTCACTCTTGGCAAAAATCCATCTTGTTAACAGAGTTTTGACTGTAATAGCAGGTAGCACTCTCCTCAGGCATCCTGGCTCAAACAATGACAGCAAGTACTTTAAGTGATGTTTTTTTGCACTACCCATGACCTGTGAAACTGCTATTACTGTCAGTGAAAGGATGGAGGAAATCAAGTGAACATGGAAAGGAGAAATCCCTTGCTTTTAGCCACTAGCATTTTCTTATGATGAGATAATCTGTCAGTGGCTGTACTTGTTATCTCAGCGTAAATGACAATGCACTGATTTACTCACATCAGATGCGCAAATTAGAGAAGACGAAAAGCTCACATCCTTTAACACTCAGGATTCAGAGGAGAGGTACACTAACTCTATCTCTTACACGGCTAATTTGCTTTGGCCATTTCATACTAATATTGTGTGTGTTCTACTGTCTTTCATTTTCCACCTTGAGTTCTGCTAGCATAATCAGTTCAGTTACCATCCTCCTCAGGTGCCCCAGTTTTGCTATTGCAGACATCACCTGTTTATGAAAAAAAATAGGCATGTACAATTTTAATAATTTGCCAAAACATGGCTTTTTAAAAAGCCCTTTAGAAATATCTAAACTATTCCTTAAAAACACACAAGAATAAAATGTCATATTACATGACAAAACTTGTCAGTGATATGATGCAATTAATGGTCTGTGCTAGAATTGCCATAGGGAAGCTTTTCATACTTTTATAGCCATCAGGCATTGAGTAGATATTAACAAAAAAATGCATTTATTTTCTTCTTTACATATTATTATCTGTATAGTTGGACAGTATAAGTCATAATAAAGTGTTTCAGTAGAAAGGATGTTTTGAATTCAAACATGTTTGTTTCGATTTTGTTTGTTGTATGTTTGGATTTTGACCCCGTTAATGGCAAGTTTACTTAGCCTATTTGAATTGGGGTTCTCCCTCATAGGAGTTTTCTGAAACTGTTATACATAAATAATCTTAAAGGTAAAAATTGAATCTCACTAAATCTGGGTCTTTCTAGGTGTATAGACGTGGAAAATGTGTTACTTTATGATGCTCTCAAGCAGATATGTTTATGTTGTAGACTTCCAGTAGATGGTAAATCACATGGGCATAAAAAGACATGTGGTGGCAAAAACAGAGCAGTGATTTTGGTGTCCTGGAGTTAACATACACGAGATTAGTGGCTTTATTCTATATATAGTCTTATGCCCTTTGGGTAATCATATTTTGTGGGGTTTTAAAAAGTTACATAGCTCCCCACATTATTTTCATTTTAGAATTTATTTATATTTACTTTTCTATAGTGAGAATTTCAGCCACATACACAAAACTCCTAATGAAAATGATAATAAATATAGAGTGAGAAAATCATAACTGAATAATACAACAAATGGCTAATCTGGCAAAAGCAAAAAAAAAAAAAAATCAGACCTTATATTTGTTTCCAAGTTCCTTTTAGCCAGGGTAATATTTGTTAAATAAGTTACAGCATTTTGTAATCATAGGAGAAAATGCATATCATTTCTTTAGCAGAAATAAGAAAAATTTTCACATGGGCCTTCAAAACAGATATTTGATGATAAAAGGGAAATATCACTGATAAATTCTTGATAAAAATAGAAGCAAATTTTATATGACTATTCAAATCTTTAACAGTCTTAAGAAACAAGGATTTATAATTCAGTGAAAGTCATTTTAAGAAGCACTAAGAAAATGTGATCCATGCATACATTTTTCTAGTTGTTTAAATAACAAACAACTAATAAATAACACTTACAGAAGTAGATAAAGGATGGAAAGCATTTTGCTTAAACAAATTCTCATGATTATTATTCCCATAAATTGAGTTTTTAAGAGTGGGTAATTTGATATGGGTTAGTAACACTGATGTTCTCACTGGCTGATAGCAAAATCAGATTCTTTGGAGATGAGCTGAGCATGCAACAAAATTGATAGGCTATTAGGAAAAGAGTAAAGTACATTCATGATTTTTCCTTCACTAAGCATCTCCCTACTTCCACATATGTGGTCTGAGACCAAAACTTATGTTTGATGATGAAAATATTTATAAATTATTTTTCTGTTCTCTTCTTTCAATCTTTCGCATGATTAAAAAATAATGTCCTTGCCTGTTTCCTTTTCCAGTTCCCTGACCATCCCTTACTTAACTCTGTCTTCTTCAACTCTCAGGGATTGTCTATGTCCTACTTCATCAAATGAGGCCTGTATTTTTAGTTCATTAACAGCTTTCACTTCTAAAGACAAATTTATCTATTTCTCAACTTTACCTCCTTGCCTCTAATCACAAATGATACTAGGCATTGCTTTTTTCTTAGATCAGTCCAAACATTTACCCAGATCAACCCCACGTGTGCCTGACCTCCATGTCTCACTGTGAGCTCTGCACTCCACTTCATACCACTTTGCTGTTCTGTGGCAAGTGTGTAGGTGGCCTGCCTATGTTCTCTGGGCCTTACTACTTTAATGCCCTAACCCCTACATCTCTTTGCCTGGGCTTTCTCTAGTGGCAGTGCTGCTCTGCTTACATGCACCTCATGTGGAGGTTCTAGAGAATTAATCATCCCATTCCCAGACCTGTATTCAGCCCTCAACTGATAAGAAGGGCTGAAACCAGGTCAGGTTTTCCCGTGGTGGTAAAGAAGTCTGCCTGAAATGCGGGAGACCCCGGTTTGATCCCTGGGTCAGTTAGGAAGATCCCCTGGAAAAGAGAATGGATACGCACGCACGCCAGTATTCGGGCCTGGAGAATTCCATGGACAGAGGAGCCTGGCGATCTATCATCCATGGGGTCACAAAGAGTTGGACATAACTGAGCGACTTCACTTCACTTCCCTGACCAAGTTTCAGTCCTCAACTGATGATTTAAGAAAGCTAGTATATAAACAGTCCAGCCCTCTTGCCCCCAAGATGGGAAAACTATTAGGCACATACTCTGTACTGTCTTCCAAAGTTTATCAGCAGGATTAAATTCCAGTGATCCGGAGTTGTAACTGACTTAGTTATAAAACCTTTATCTGCTGCTACTGTGTCTGTCTCACTTCATCTCTGCTGGACCCAGGTGCTTCCTGAGGTTGCTTCCCAGAGAAATAATTTAAAACTAAATCTTTGTCTTAGAATTTGCTCTTTTTTTGGAGGGAAAAAAAAATTTCCTTGCATCTGACTCTGAGTCTATCACAGTCAGAATTTTATAAGTGACTGTTGAATGAATGGATGAATAAATAAGGTTGATGAACCATGAATTTTGCCATATTATTAGATTTATATGAACTTCACTTGTCTTTTAAGGTTTGAAATAACTACTGTTTGGTACATATTTTTGCATGACATTGAATTCAGAACTGTGTCTAGATTGTCATAAACTTAGATTGTCTTTACTAAAATTACTTCACCTTGTCAGTGAATATTCTTCCACGTTGATATTTTCTAGATTGTAAAATGTTTCCAGAAGGATAAAAGTGTGTGCAGTCTACATACTATGAATGGTTTGCAAATAGCAGAAATTTAAGATAATAATGCCAGCTCTATCTCTAGAACAGATCACAATGACAATTAAAGGGTTCGCCTATTGGTGTGAAAATACATCTTTGCTGTGTCTCTTAAATGAAAAATAAAACCCAGTCATAGCAGGTACAGCTGTGCTAAAGACAAGCTTCACTGGACTCCCTTCTCATTTCTCAGCTCTGTTGGACCATCATGCCCCTGAATTTTTTGTGATCATTATTTGGTTCTCCTAGTTTCAACATAAATGTAATAAAATTATGTACCATGTCAATGAAAAAAATTCCACCCCCCCCCCAAAAAAAAAATATAGATAGAGGATTTGAAGATGCTTTTCTCTTTCTCCCACAGTCCAGCAGAGGGAGCAGTGTGTCACCCAGAAAAGCCTCAGCCACCTACATACCTGAGTACTGGACTCTGTGAGGTAAGACACATTCTCCCATTTACTCTCCCATACAGATAACCTGTATGAGGTTATCTCTGAAAGAAACAGAGCAGAGCTCAAACAAAACCGCTAGTGAAGAAGGAAAGGAGAGTCACTTTGGTAAAATCCAAGAGATCGCACCAGACATTTCTTAATCTTACATCTGTTTCTTTTACTGATGCATTAAAGATCCCCTGAAAAAGACAACAATTTTCAGAGAATAGAAAGACACTCTAGAGCCTTACAGGTCATAGATGTCTTTACCAGATTTAGTTTGCTAGGAGCAGTGGGTGAGATGATTCAGAGAATGAACCTTGAGATCACACTCCAACTGAAGCAGATGCAATTTCTGGCTCTCTCACATATTATTTGTGCGACTTTGTTTAAGGAATGGAACACTTTTAACTTTCAAATTCCTCACCTTAAAAACAAAAATAATAGTATCTACTTCATAGTACAGTTGGGAGTATCGGATGAGTAAATGCCTGTGGAGGGCTTAATATAACTAGGCCAGTAGTATTTTAGTGAACGTTAGCCCTTTATTAAATTGATTAAAATTCTTTACCATGGCCTGAGGAAAAGGAACACGTTATTGTGAATTTTAGTGTTAATAAAGAAAAAGGAAAATTACGTTAGAAGGAAACTCTAGGGAGGAGATAAATGATGGGTATCAAATTTTGAAGGCTGTCCAGCATGTCCACTGGCATTAGGCATCTGAAAACTGAGGCATGAAGAGAGGGAAGGAAGGAGAGTTCACCAAAAGAGGCAGGGAGGTGATATTTAACTCAAACACTGTCAGTTTTGTATACTTAACTGGCTTGACTCTGCCGGGCATGTTTTTCATTCACGATGATCAAAATGTTAAAGACAAAAATTAGATAGCTAAACTCACTACTGAACTATGTTCAAGTCAGTTTTCCTTTAGTGTACAAAGCACAAAAATACAGGCAAAGACATGTGAACACTTGGCATCGAAGGCAGGTGCAAATAGAGGTGCTGAGCGTCCTTTTTGGAGTGGCAGTCTCACTTGAGCTCTGTTTGTTCCTGTCCCGATGCCTTAAGGATGAGCTTTGTGTCCATTCTCCTTGCCAGTCTTTCAGGAGCAACATCTGTCTCTTGTCTTAGATTTTTTGGAGGCGTATCCTGAGTTCTATGAGACCAGAGATGACCAATAATCTGCACATTCCACGCTCTGATGCTTTCCCTTTTCTCCATTCCTCTTGAATTTCTTATTTGCCCTTTGAAAATCAATATCACATTCCATAGTCCACGTGTTTCACCTGTATTTCTCCCTCCCGCTCCCCGACCCCCCGCTACCATTCACGTATATTGAAGAGATGTTGCTGTGGCAACCTTCTGTGAGGAAGCTTGGAGCTGTTCTATTACTACATATTAAAGAAGATTATAGCAGAGGGAGTCATTTTTAAAATAGAAGAAATTTAGCCAAATTTATATCCCAAAATTAAGAAGCACCAGGACTCAGGTTGTAAAAATATTCTGTAATTGAGTTCCTCATTTACAAATATTATTAGTGTTGTTACTCTTTGTACTCATTTTTACTTTGGGGTTTGGAAAAACATTTCCATTCCCCCCTTTTTACCCTTGAGCACACTGCAAATTGGCATCTGGTACAATTGTTCTCAAGTGTATTCCTCGATGTGTGCTATGGTAAGTGTTCCTCTCTTTAGTCTCTTTGGTTTTCAATAAATATTAACTCATAATTTCCTTTTTCTCCTCTGAATTCCCCTTTGTGAAACATTGGCTTCTCTGTTAGATGAACCTGTCATGTCCAAGACAGTCATGAACTTAGCACATTATGGAAAAGTTGTGATTTCTAAATGTGGCTCTCAGGTGAGTATCAAGACATAAGAAATATTGGAAGCAAAGTCTAGCCTTCTGCTGTGTCTTTTCCTCTCTTCATACCTCAGTTCTCATGGGCCTAATTGCAGTGGACATGCTGGGCAGTCTTTGAAATTCAATACCCATCATTTACCTCCTCCCTAGAATTTTCTTCCTATGTAGTTATCCCTTTTTATTTATTCATACTAAAATTTACATTAACATGTTCCTTCTCGGGACCATCGTAAAGAATTTAACAGTGTACAATGCAGTGTACTCTACATATGTTGTTGTTGTTCAGCCGCTCAGTTGTGTCTGATTCTTTGCAACTCCATGGAGCTCAGTATGCCAGGCTTCCCTGTCCTTCACTATCTCCCAGAGTTTGCTCAAACTCATGTCCATAGAGTTGATGATGTTATCCAACCATCTTATCCTCTGTCACTCCCTTCACCTATCCTCAATTTTCCACAACATCAGGGTCTTTTCCAATGAGTCAACCCTTCACATCAGGTGGCCAAAGTACTGGAGTTTCAGTATCAGCATACGTATGAGTTGTTATCAAATATACAGAAATTAATTTAATTTGTCTTAATACTTGTTCCATGTTTTGGGATTGATTAATTGAATATATTAAATCATTTGTTTTTGTATCAATTTTTTATTCATATATTTATTTATATAGCCTTTGTATATAGATGCCTGCCACTACTTGAAATGTGGTAAAGCAGTTTGGATTTTCAACGAATATTTTGCAAATTTTAAGGAGTAAGGCTATTACTCTCTTTAACATTTTTGATATAAAATAATTTTTAATCTTCCAAGAATTAAACTTGTAATATTTTAATTTTAATATATGCCTGATGAACTATGGAATGAGGTTCGTGACATTGTACAGGAGACAGGGATCAAGACCATTCCCATGGAAAAGAAATGCAAAAAAGCAAAATGGCTGTCTGGGGAGGTCTTAAAAATAGCTGTGAAAAGAAGAGAAGTGAAAAGCAAAGGAGAAAAGGAAAGATATAAACATCTGAATGCAGAGTTCCAAAGAAGAGCAAGAAGAGATAAGAAAGCCTTCCTCAGTGATCAATGCAAAGAAATAGAGGAAAACAACAGGATGGGAAACACTAGGGATCTCTTCAAGAAAATCAGAGATACCAAAGAAACACTTCATGCAAAGATGAGCTCGATAAAGGACAGAAATGGTATGGATCTAACAGAAGGAGAAGATATTAAGAAGAGATGGCAAGAAAACACAGAAGAACTGTACAAAAAAGATCTTCACAACCCAGATAATCACGATGCTGTGATCACTGACCTAGAGCCAGACATCCTGGAATGTGAAGTCAAGTGGGCCTTAGAAAGCATCACTACGAACAAAGCTAGTGGAGGTGATAGAATTCCAGTTGAGCTATTCCAAATCCTGAAAGATGATGCTGTGAAAGTGCTGCACTCAATATGCCAGCAAATTTGGAAAACTCAGCAGTGGCCACAGGACTGGAAAAGGTCAGTTTTCATTCCAATCCCAAAGAAAGGCAATGTCAAAGAATACTCAAACTACCACACAATTGCACTCATCTCACACGCCAGTAAAGTAATGCTCAAAATTCTCCAAGCCAGGCTTCAGCAATATATGAACTTTCTGATGTTCAAGCTGGTTTTAGAAAAGGCAGAGGAACCAGAGATCAAATTGCCAACATCCGCTGGATCATGGAAAAAACAAGAGAGTTCCAGAAAAACATCTATTTCTGCTTTATTGACTATGCCAAAGCCTTTGACTGTGTGGATCACAATCAAATATGGAAAATTCTGAAAGAGATGGGAATACCAGACCACCTGATCTGCCTCTTGAGAAATTTGTATGCAGGTGAGGAAGCAAAAGTTAGAACTGGACATGGAACAACAGACTGGTTCCAAATAGGAAAAGGAGTTCATCAAGGCTGTATATTGTCACCCTGTTTATTTAACTTATATGCAGAGTACATCATGAGAAACGCTGGACTGGAAGAAACACAAACTGGAATCAAGATTGCTGGGAGAAATATCAATAACCTCAGATATGCAGATGACACCACCCTTGTGGCAGAGAGTGAAGAGGAACTCAAAAGCCTCTTGATGAAAGTGAAAGTGGAGAGTGAAAAAGTTGGCTTAAAGCTCAACATTCAGAAAATGAAGATCATGGCATCCAGTCCCATCACTTCATGGGAAATAGATGGGGAAACAGTGGAAACAGTGTCAGACTTTATCTTTCTGGGCTCCAAAATCACTACAAATGGTGATTGTAGCCATGAAATTAAAAGACGCTTACTCCTTGGAAGGAAAGTTATGACCAACCTAGATAGCATATTCAAAAGCAGAGACATTACTTTGCCAACAAAGGTTCGTCTAGTCAGGGCTATGGTTTTTCCTCTGGTCATGTATGGATGTGAGAGTTGGACTGTGAAGAAGGCTGAGTGCTGAAGAATTGATGGTTTTGAACTGTGGTGTTGGAGAAGACTCTTGAGAGTCCCTTGGACTGCAAGGAGATCCAACCAGTCCATTCTGAAGGAGATCAGCCCTGGGATTTCTTTGGAAGGAATGATGCTAAAGCTGAAATTCCAGTACTTTGGCCACCTCACGCGAAGAGTTGACTCATTGGAAAAGATTCTGATGCTGGGAGGGATTGAGGGCAGGAGGAGAAGGGGACGACAGAGGATGAGATGGCTGGATGGCATCACTGACTCGATGGACTTGAGTCTGAGTGAACTCCGGGAGTTGGTGATGGACAGGGAGGCCTGGTGTGCTGCGATTCATGGGGTCTGAAGAGTCGGACACGACTGAGCGACTGATCTGATCTCATCTGATAGTTAATTTAGAAACTGTATTTACTGAATTACATGAGTGAGTGAACGAGTGAAGTCGTTCAGTGGTGTCCAACTCTTTGTGACCCCATGGACTGTAGTCTACCAAGCTCCTCTGTCCATGGAATTTTCCAGGCAAGAGAACTGGAGTGGTTTGCCATTTCCTTCTCCAGGGCATCTTCTTGACCCAGGGATCAAACCCAGGTCTCCTGCATTGCAGGCAGACACTTTACCATCTGAGCCACCAGGGAAGCCAAAAAGGGGAGTCTGTGGCTACATGGGCCTGGAGACAAACCCAGGCCTCCCACGTGGCAATCGAGAATTCTACCACTGAACCACCCGTGCACCATCTAAAATGTTAGTTGCTCAGTTGTATTTGACTCTTTGCGACCCTATGGACTGTAGCCCACCAGGCTCCTCTGTTCAGGGGATTCTCCAGGCAAGAATATTGCAGTGGGTCACAATATTCTCCAGGGGATCTTCCTGACTCAGGCATAGAAGCCCAGCCTCTTGGGTCTCCTGCACTGGTTTAGGTGGGTTCTTTACCACTAGCGCCACCTGGGAAGGTATTTACTTGAATTACTTGAGTTTGATGTAAAATATGACTCCAAAACAGAGAAGGTAATTCTCCAGAAAAAGAGAACTAAGGGATTTATTATGAAGCATTGGTTTATATGATTATGGACACTGAGAAGTGCCACAGTTTGCTGTCTGCAAGTTGAAGACCCAGGAAAGCAAGTTATGTAATTTGAAAGCTTGAAAGCAAGGAGCTAATGGTGTGGATTCCAGTCTTGGAACTAAAGGCCTGAGAATAAGGAGTGCAGGGGGGCAATAAAATCCATGACCCAGCCTAGTAGTTAAGCAGAGAACCAATTCAAATTTCCTCTGCCTTTTTTATTCTATCCAGGCCCTCAAACGGAGAAGGCAATGGCACCCCACTCCAGTACTCTTGCCTGGAAAATCCCATGGCTGGAGGAGCCTGGTGGGCCGCAGTCCATGGGGTTGCTAAGAGTCGGACAAGAATCAGCGACTTCACTTTCACTTTTCACTTTCTTGCATTGGAGAAGGCAATGGCAACCCACTCCAGTGTTCTTGCCTGGAGAATCCCAGGGACGGGGGAGCCTGGTGGGCTGCCGTCTCTGGGGTCGCACAGAGTCGGACACGACTGAAGCTACTTAGCAGCAGGCCCTCAAAGGATTGAATGATTGATCTGGGGAACAATGTGGAGATGCTGCCTGCTGCTGAGTATACCAATGCCAATTATGTGTTCTAAAACTGAGGAAATAACCACAGGTTCTATTCAGGGATTCACTGATCCCACTGTCAGAGGGACCTGGGCTAAAACTCTATTGATCACATGACCACCATAAACCCCTGCTCTGACTAGTAGTCCAAGGTGATGTTTTAGGTCTCCTAGAGTTAGTGTCTGGAGAAGGCAATGGCACCCCACTCCAGTACTCTTGCCTGGAAAATTCCATGGGCGGAGGAGCCTGGTAGGCTGCAGTCCATGGGGTCGCAAAGAGTCGGACATGACTGAGCGACTTCACTTTCACTTTCACTTTCCACTTTCATGCATTGGAGAAGGAAATGGCAACCCACTCCAGTATTCTTTCCTGGAGAATCCCAGGGACGGGGGAGCCTGGTGGGCTGCCGTCTCTGGGGTCGCACAGAGTCGGACACGACTGAAGCGACTTAGCAGCAGCAGCAGTTAGTGTCAGTTCAAAACTAGTGTCCAGTAATTCCCCAAAGGTATAATGAGTTTCATTTTCCCAGTGAACAATTACCTGAGTAAAAGGCTATAGGACATTCGGAAAGGTTGGAGGAAAGAATAACAATATAAAGTATTGATAGGGTTCCTGGGTCTTTCTTCAAGGAGATTTGATCTCCCCTTTGTTCAAGGAGTTCTGGGTCTATAAACTGGCTCAAATTTGAGATTTAATTGAGAAACTATGTCTGTTTATAAGATTCACTTTAGATTTTTGTTCACTCAGTGTAGAATGTTTCTGCTTCTATAGATTAAGTAAGAATTTAGTAGTCTTCATATCTATTTTTCTTATAGAAATACCATGATCATCAAGCCAATGCCATACGTCTGTGTGAGAAAAAGTATTCTGATTCCAGCTGTGACTCTGCTGCTCCTTAGAGAAACTATGCCTACTCTGCCTTTGGCAGTTGAATGCCACCACTTGGCCTCGTGACCCATGGAAGCAATTACTTCTTTTGCATTTAGGTTTCCCAATTGAATGTCTGCGGTTCCCACTATATTTAGTCTGGCTTACAGAGAACAAGTACAGAGCTATTCAAAGATGCCGGGGCTCCCTCATGAATTTATTCCTTACAGTACTGTTAAAAAATATGTCTTCTGGACTCTCTCTGCAGGCTTCCTCAGTGGCTCAGCAATAAAGAATCTAACTGCAATGCAAAAGTCAAAGGAAATGCGGGCCCCATTCCTGGGTCAGGAAGATCCCCTGGAGAAGGAAATGGCAACTCACTCCAGTATTCTTGCCTGGAAAATCCCATGGACAGAGGAGACTGGTGGTCCATGGGGCCACAAAGAGTTAGACACAACTGAGCACAGCCCAGTGTGAGTGAGAAAGCCTTAAGACAAATACACTCTGACATTCCAATCTCCCTAAGCCTTTGAATCCACTCCTCTATACTAAACCAAGGCAGTTTATATATTACATAACCAGGAAAAAATACATACACATGTTTTTATATATTAACATATTAATAGGATACATAATCTGATATAATATATATTAATATTATACAATATTAATGGTGTGGATTCCAGTCTTGAGACTAAAGTCCTGAGAACTAGGAGTGTGATAGGCAGGAGAAAATCCATGTCCCAGGCTGGTGGTTTATATATGTATAAAGAGATTTATTATAAGGTATTAACCCACATGATTATGGGAGTTGAGAAGTCTTATGATCTACTATTTGCAAATAGTTTGAAGGCTTGGGAGGTGGAGAGTAGATGGTATATTAATAGATTTTAATCCTGAGCTGAAGATCTGAGGATCAGATATATCAAGGGCCAGAGACGACTGGTATCCCAGCTTACAAGTCTGAGAGTGAATCTAACTTTCCTCTGCCTTTTTGTTCTATTCAGGAACTAAATGAATTGGCTGATGCCCATCCACATGGGATAAGGCCATCTGCTTTACACAGTCCACCATTCCCAATGCTAGTCTCTTTTGGAAACACAGACACTCACAGGAATAATGTTTAACCAGCCACCCGGGCATCTCTTGGCCCAGTCAAGTTAGCATAAGAAATTAACCTTCATGTAAAGATTTAGTGCACGTTCAGAAATATCTTTCATTGTAATATTCTTGATGTGCTGTACATCTTATCAGCAGGATTGCCAGATGGGCTAGCAATATGTAGCCACTAGAAAAATGAATTTTATGTGTCAAATTATTTCCCCTTCATTCATTTTTCAATAATTAATCATCCAATTCTGGGATATGATGATTGTTTGCTTCTCAATTACATTTTTTTTTTCTGGAAAATTATACAAAATCACATGGCGCTTCTTTGAATGTAAATTTTCAAATATTTCAGAATGACACATTACATTTACATAATCATTGAAGAGTAGACAATTTAGCCCAACATAGTGCAAAATTTTTGCAAATATATTTAGACATTTATGTATCTTTTGTATAATGCTTAAAACTTTTTGTACTCCTAACCTCTTTTGCCCAGGGACGGGGGAGCCTGGTAGGCTGCCGTCCATTGGGTTGCACAGAGTCGGACACGACTGAAGCAACTTAGCAGCAGCAGCAGCAACCCCTTTTGCCTTTGGTTTGCTCACCTGCAAAAATGAAAGATGTAATGAAATTATTTCTCAATCTGTTCTTGCAATTTCCTTTTCTGAAGCTAAGTATATATTAAGAGGAAACTCACGACCATTGCCCAGTTTGACATTTTACCTTCTTCCATCATTCTGAATTATAGTAATTGTCTCCATCATTCATACTATTTCACAAATTGGGCACAGAGTATTCTTTGAGATCTCTGTCTCTTTCAACCCCATTTGAATTTCTTTCCTCAATTTATTACAAATGATTTATATGTATTTTCAATAATAATATAATTATGATCAAATTTTGCTTGGACAATTGCAATTGTCTCCTAAGGGATGTCCCTAAATCTTTCCTTCAGTTCAGTTCAGTTCAGTTGCTCAGTCATGTCCAACTCTTTGCGACCGCATGGACTGCAGCATGCCAAGTTTCCCTGTTCATCACCAACTCCAGGAGCTTGCTCAAACTCATGTCCATCGAGTCAGTGTAGCCTGGAGGGCTACAGTCCATGGGGCTGCAAATAGCTGGACACAACTGAGCAACTTTCACTTCACTTTGACATAACTATGCAAAGTTAAAGTATACAACATGCTAATTTGATACATTAATATATTGTAATATGATTGCCATTTTAGCAATAATTAGCACCTCTATCTTCTTTCATAACTATCTTTTCTCTTTAGTGCTTGGAATCTTTAGTTTCAATCTCTTTGAAAGTTTGATGATTATAATACAATATTATTGTTTATATTCACTATACTGTACATTAGATCTCTAGGCCTTATTTACTACTCTGTAAGTTATTAATTATCAAGAAGAGGTGGCAAGAATACACAGAAGAACTATACAAAAAGATCTTCACAACCCAGACAATCACGATGGTGTGATCACTGACCTAGAGCCAGACATCCTGGAATGTGAAGTCAAGTGGGCCTTAGAAAGCATCACTATGAGCAAAGCTAGTGGAAGTGATGGAATTCCAGTTGAGCTATTTCAAATCCTGAAAGATGATGCTGTGAAAGTGCTGCACTCAATATGCCAGCAAATTTGGAAAACTCAGCAGTGGCCAAAGGACTGGAAAAGGTCAGTTTTCATTCCAATCCCAAAGAAAGGCAATGCCAAAGAATGCTCAAACTACCGCACAATTGCACTCATCTCACACACCAGTAAAGTAATGCTCAAAATTCTTCAAGCCAGGCTTCAGCAATACGTGAACCGTGAACTTCCAGATGTTCAAGCTGGTTTTAGAAAAGGCAGAGGAACCAGAGATCAAATTACCAACATCCGCTGGATCATGGAAAAAGCAAGAGAGTTCCAGAAAAACATCTATTTCTGCTTTATTGACTATGCCAAAGTGCCGGGGACCAGCCCTGGCTGATCCAGGGTATTCGAAGCGGGGACGGCGTCGGCGAGGATCAGGAAACAACTCTTTAATTAAACGTTAATTAAGGATATAAAGAGTAATAGAATGAGGATAGCTCAGTGAAGAAATTCAGTGGAGAAAAGAGGCTGAAATAATTCAGCCAGAAGGTAAGAGAAAGAACGACATGGTGAGACCAAGTTTCGGTGAACAAGGCCCACACTTTATTTTCCAAAGTAGTTTTTATACCTTAAGTTATGCATAGAGGATAATGGGGGAAGGGGTAGAGTCATGCAGTAAGCCAGGCTTTCTTCCTGCAAACTTATCATATGCAAAAGTTTAGGTGATTTGCATCATCTTCTGGCCCGGAGGCCTTTTTCTCTAAAGGTGATTATTCTAAAGTCAGGCGCCAGCCTCCAAAAAGCATTAGATAAAGTTGCATTCCTACAGAGCAAAGGTGTGGTGGGCTATAACAAGAAAAAGAATTAACTCAAGGGTCCCAGGTTACAAACATTAAAGCTAGTATTTACACCAATTATATTAATCAATACACTGCCAGGGACACAGCAGGTAAGGGATATGGAGACTTAGCAGCAAACATTGGCCCAATAAGTGAAAATCCCTTCACCAATACCATTTCTAATCAATCTTTTGACTGCTCAAAGGAATCTGTATTTAGACAGTTTAGAACATCTCATGCCTCTCACAGTTTGGAGGCTCTGAGCAATCACATGTGGCCGGAAAAACCTATTCAGGCAGGCTAGAGGACTTCCAAGGGAGTTTGTAGGTTGAAACACTGTCACACCCAGGAATTATTAACTGGAGCTATAAGCTAACTCTTTTTTCAGAGAGGTAGTGGGGGACAGCCCCCCGTAAAGTCAGAGGTGTAGGTGAAAGCACAAAGCAGAAAGTAGGCAGACTCTGGTTTTGGGGGTAGATTGCTCGAGAATTTCCAGGGAGACTCCTGAGGCTTGATCCCGCCTTTGCGTATGCCAAGCCTCCTTCCTCATGACCTTTGCCAGAGGCGGAGCTCGCTCCCCGCACCAAAGCCTTTGACTGTGTGGATCACAATAAACTGTGGAAAATTCTGAAAGAGATGGGAATACCAGACCACCTGACCTGCCTCTTGAGAAACCTGTATCAGGTCAGGAAGCAACAGTTAGAATTGGACATGGAACAACAGACTGGTTCCAAAGGAAAAGGAGTATGTCAAGGCTGTATATTGTCACCCTGCTTATTTAACTTATATGCAGAGTACATCATGAAAAACGCTGGGCTAAAAGAAGCACAAGCTGGAATCAAGATTGCCAAGAGAAATATCAATAACCTCAGATATGCAGATGACACCACCCTTATGGCAGAAAGTGAAGAGGAACTCAAAAGCCTCTTGATGAAAGTGAAAGAGGAGAGTGAAAAAGTTGGCTTAAAGCTCAACATTCAGAAAACGAAGATCATGGCATCTGGTCCCATCACTTCATGGGAAATAGATGGGGAAACAGTGGAAACAGTGTCAGACTTTATTTTTGGGGGCTCCAAAATCACTACAAATGGTGATTGTAGCCATGAAATTAAGAGACGCTAACTCCTTGGAAGGAAAGTTATGACCAACCTAGATAACACATTAAAAAGCAGAGACATTACTTTGCCAACAAAGGTCTGTCTAGTCAAGGCTTTGGTTTTTCCAGTGGTTATGTATGGATGTGAGAGTTGGACTGTGAAGAAAGCTGAGTGCCGAAGGATTGGTGCTTTTGAACTGTGGTGTTGGAGAAGACTCTTGAGAGTCCCTTGGACTGCAAGGAGATCCAACCAGTCCATTCTGAAGGAGATCAGCCCTGGGATTTCTTTGGAAGGACTGATGCTAAAGCTGAAATTCCAGTACTTTGGCCACCTCATGTGAAGGGTTGACTCATTGGAAAAGACCCTGATGCTGGGAAAGATTGAGGGCAGGAGGAGAAGGGGACGACAGAGGATAGATGGTTGGATGGCATCACCAACTCGATGGACGTGGGTTTGAGTGAACTCCGGAGGGCAGGAGGAGAAGGGGACGACAGAGGAAAGATGGTTGGATGGCATCACCAACTCGATGGACCTGGGTTTGAGTGAACTCTGGGAGTTGGTGATGGAGAGGGAGGCCTGGCATGCTGGGATTCATGGGGTCGCAAAGAGTCGAACATGACTGAGCGACTGAACTGAAGTTATTAATTGGGCAAGTTATTAATTTGGACTTCCCTGGTGGCTCAGACAGTAAAGAATCCGCCTGCAAAGTGTGAGACCTGGGTTCAATTCTTGGGTTTGGAAGAAGCACTGGAAAAGAGAACAGCTACCCACACCAGTGTTCTTGCCTGAGCAATTCCATGGACAGAGGAGCCTGGCAGGCTACAGTCCATGTAGTCACAGAGTCAGACACGACCAAGCAACTTCCACTTTCCCTTTTAAGTTATTAATAGTAGAGTTAAACAACAACTGTCCTGTCCCCTCACCCTGCAACAATTGTTATAAACTGCAATGAAGTATATTTCAAGACTCTTACATTGTTTTACCAGTTCGTTTGCTTTGTTTTTACTAAAAAATAATTCCATAATCATTCATAAAACTCTATTCACTACCACAATCATTTCTAAGCACAGAGTTCTTCAAGTTCCATTCTAAAACAGAGAGGAATGGAAGAATGTGAATCAAGAATGAAGTGGCTCTTCCAGAATATTTTGTGTAATTTCTGCTATTTTCTTATCTCCTTTGTGGTACTCCAAAGAGATCCAACCAGTCCATCCTAAAGGAAATCGGTCCTGAGTGTTCATTGGAAGGACTGTTGTTGAAGTTGAAACTCCAATATTTTGGCCACCTGATGTGAAGAGCTGACTCATTTGAAAAGACCCTGATGCTGGGAAAGATTGAAGATGGGAGGAGAAGGAACAACAGAGGATGAGATGGTTGGATGGCATCATTGACTCGATGGATATAAGTTTGAGCAAGCTCCCGGAGTTGGTGATGAACAGGGAGGCCTGGCGTGCTGCAGTCCATGAGGTCGCAAAGTGTCGGACACAGCTGAGGGACTGAACTGAACTGATTATTACATTTTCCTTGTGATGTCATTCTGTATTACCCCTAAATGATTAAATAAAAAAATGACCTTGTAATAAATTCTGACTGAACTTAACTGAACTGAACTTATGGTATGGTATTTCAAAGAATTAAACCCACATATATATGTAGGTGCAAATAGTAACATTTCATTACTTCTTTATGACAGTTCATGAAGAGAAATGTTGGAGAACGTGCAATCCTTTTGATCTACTTTATGGAAATGTTGATGAGCCTCATATTGGTTAGATGTGGACTTACTTGGTTCTTATGTTAAACTGAAAGAATCTCAAATCTACTTGTTAATCTATTTCACTGTTTCAAGGCCCTCTTCACCTCTTCTTTCTGGGCAAAAAGATGACTGATAACATACTTTATCACAGTCACTGTGATTTTCATCATTTGCAAATGAATCAAGTCACTAATTAATTCATGAGACTGATCAACAACACTTTTCACCAAATATTCAAACTTGCTTTCATGCGTTTTGTCACATGTAGTAAAAACAGCCACTCATTTCTCACTTTTAGCATTCAGAATTTTAGCAAAATATTTCCAAATAAATCTGTGAAATAAATTGACTTAATAATTATAATTTATTGTAATTTTGATTTAAAAAGTTCATTTACCTTAACTAGATATTTTCTCTGTTTTTATGTTCTCTATTTTCTTCCATAATAAAAATTACCAATGTAACAGAGTTCAAAAAGTCAGAACATTCTTTCTCACTAAATGGCCATATATTCCCCCAAAAGAACTAGTTCTTAAAAGTTCTCTCCATTTTATTAAATACTTAATATTAATTTTCAAGCCATTTATTTTTTTCTTAAAGTTAATTGCATTGATCAGAAGTAATAAAAAATCAAGAGAAAATCTTTGATGCAACATGCATTTGATGAATAATAGTAAAATGGACTCTGGCACATAAAGGTTTTGATGAGAACTATCACTCGCATAGATATTTGAGGTCATGTTCATTACTAGAAGCCTCAGGTCAATATAATGGCAATTGAAAACTTGAGACTCAAAATTTTATGTACTGCATTTTTCTACCTATCTATTCCATCAGAATTTTATCTTAGCATCAAATTTCTGTTTTTATCTATAATTCTACATTCTCAATTAAAATTATGCTTTTAAAATGACATATAAATTGATATTAAAATTACTAGTTTCCCATTTTTTAATCTTTGCATTGAATAAGTAACTGAAAGAGAAATGTTAGTATAATTAATTGTAGCATCCGCATGAAGTTTAGCTGATTTATTAGAATATCTACTTCTTGGAGGGTGAATCAAAATATAGAGAAAAAGTTATAAATTCCAAGACATGTAAAAATATGAATTTCAGCTAACTCTTAGGACCCACTGACTAATCACACAATCCAGCATAATTGCTCAAGGAGCCAGACTGCCCATTAGCCCAGTTTGTACTGACTGCCTTTTATAGGATACACTAATATGAAAGTTCCAGATTCATTAGTCTGTGCTCATAGAAATGTTACTTTTTTGATGTCAAGAAAAAATGAATGCTCCCACATCAAATCAGGATCCTAATAATTGCCTGGTTTGGGTATCAGGGTAATGGCCTCATAAAATGTGTTAAGAAGCATTCCCTTTAATTTTTTTGAGAGAGGTTGAAAAGGGGAAGTATTAAATCTTTTTTGAATGTTTGATAGAATTCACCTGTGAAGCAGATGTTCATGTAGCTTTAGATAAATTGTCTGCTCTCTTCTCCCTGTCCCCTTCTCCTTCTGGGATATCCATTTTCCTAAAATTTCCCTACCTAAAGAAGTTTAATAGTTCTTATAAGATTTTTGTCATTTTTCTTTAGATCTTAATTTTCTCTCTTCTACTACCTATATCATTTCTAGATTTTTATCCTCAAGTTTGCTAATTCTCTCTTCCATATGGTCTGCTCTATTTTAAAGGCTTTTTAAACAGTCCATTCTGAAGGAGATCAGCCCTGGGTGTTCTTTGGAAGGAATGATGCTAAAGCTGAAGCTCCAGTACTTTGGCCACCTCATGCGAAGAGTTGACTCATTGGAAAAGACTCTGATGTTGGGAGGGATTGGGGGCAGGAGGAAAAGGGGACGACAGAGGACGAGATGGCTGGATGGCATACCGACTCGATGGACGTGAGTTTGAGTGAACTCCAGGAGTTGGTGATGGACAGGGAGGCCTGGCATGCTGTGATTCATGGGGTCACAAAGAGCTGGACACGACTGAGCGACTGAACTGAACTGAACTGAATGCATTCTTTGGGCTTCCCAGGTGGCACAGTGGTAAAGAATCCACCTGCCAATGCAGGAAGGGAAAGAGACATGGGTTTGATTCCTGAGTCGGGAACATCCCCTGGGGGAGGAAATGACAACCCACTCCAGTATTCTTGATTGGAAAATTCTATGGACAGAGGAGCCTGGCAGGCTCGGAATCACAAAGTCCAGGGAATCACAAAGAGTCTGACATGACTGAGCACACACACTCCACTCCAATGCATCATTTATTCCATTTGTTGAATTCTTTAGCTCCAGAATTTCTGTTTGGTTCATTTTTAGAGTTTAAATCTCTGGCCAAGTATTCCTCCTGTTCATAAATTTTATTTCAAAGACCATTGAACTGCCTTTTTGTTTCCTTGTAGCTCATTGAGTTTCTTCATGATAGTGATTTTGAATTCTGTTAGATTGACTTTAGTTTCTAGAGAATTGTCATTTTATTCCTCTGATACTGTGCTATAGTGATTCTTCATAGTGCTCGATGAGTTACTCAGCCAATGCATTTGAAGTAACAAACACCTTCTTAGGTAAATGCCCCACCCTCCCCCCTTGATTCTATTTAATAGTTTAGAATTAAAGGCACTTCCTTTTGTGTCCAGTAGGTGGCGATATAGCACAAGTTGTTGATTTCTCCTACCTGTGCTATCTCTGGTTGTATTTGAGAGTTGGCACTTTTCCACCCTCCATCATCTCTCAGAGGTGTTGCCTGGTGCCCTTGTTGTTCTTGCTTGTGCGGGTCATTGGTGCTACTTGTGTCATTGGCATCACTGCCTGGGGCACCAGGATCGGAGGCCCCTCTGCCATATCTGGGGTCTCCTGTGTTCCAGGCTCTGCTACTGTGGCAAGAGGGTGAAGGGGATGGAGAAGCCAGGGTAAAGGGAGCCTCTGTTATGTCTGGGGCTGTTGGGTTTGTGGGAGCCATTGCTGTAGACAAAAGTGGGGGGTAAAAGTACCTCCAAGACGAGGGACAAGGTCACTGGCCCCACTCCCACTGCTGCTTTGTTCCCTGTGGTCACAGGAATCACTGTGGCCCAGAGGCTGAAACTGCGTGTGCTACCTCCCCTGATGCTATGGTATTCTCTGGGGCAGTAGGCTGAGCCACCGCAGCTAAGGCTCTGGGACTGAAGCATCCCTGGTTCCCCTGTCCCCTGGTTCTACCTTCCCTGTGCTCATGTCCACCTACCCTTCCAAGTACAGATGTGTGGACTACTCCAGCGTCCTGTTGTATTCAGTAGAGACAGCTTTGTTGGGTCATGCATGTTTCATTGGTTGCAGATTGAAGGGGAGAGACAAAGGGAATGTCTTATTCTACCATGGTACTAACATTACTCCCTAAAACATCTTTTAATGCATTTAATCTATACAAATCTAATAAAAGAAGTGGCTATGAGCAAATGAATTTTTATTGCCTGCAAGCTGTTACACTTAGAATTAAGAGAACTGAGTGATTTAATTCAATGTATGAATGATAAGCCTATAAATGACAATACAACTCTGAACTTCAATAGCCACGGACCTGCGAAGCCAAAGCATAACCTCTGTAGACCTCAGCTTAGAATGGTCAAGAATTGGTCAGTGACTTCCAGCTGCTCTAATTTTTGCCTTTGCTTCCAACTCAGATGAAGCCAAATATATTCCCATGATCAAACACATAAAATACCTCACTTGTAATCAGTCCACCTTCTTATGCCAACAACTTTCAATCAATGCATGCCTGAAGTTTCTTCTTCATATTCTTTAAAATTTTTTCACTGTAAAGCTTTCCTACTTTGCTGCCTGCCTTTAGGTCTCTGGCAAATGCAAGTGATAGTGGCTGACTCCCTTGCTACAGTAAGCTGTAAATAAATAGCCTCTATTTGTTCTTATTTTGGTAATCTTTATTTCCAAAGTGACATTCTGCAGGGGCGGGGAGGGGTGGTGTCCTGGGTCTTCACAGCTATGTGTGGGCAATAATTGTGGTGCACAGGCTGAATTGCCCCGGCGCATGTGGAATCTTCCCAGACCAGGAATTGAACCTATGTCCTTGCATTGGCAGGCAGATTCTTAACCACTCGACCACCAGGAAAGTCCCAAAGTGACATGTTTTTGAACCTTAATACTTTCTGGGTTTTTGTTTCTACTTTTGAAATTAAAATAATATAAAATTATAATAGTCCAGTTGTAATTTGGTTTTAATAGTTAGTTTTGTGTGGAATCCTGTAATTACTATTAATAAGTACTGCTGCTGCTAAGTCACTTCAGTCATGTCTGAGTCTGTGCGAACCCATGGACTGCAGCCTACCAGGCTTCTCCGTCCATGGGATTCTCCAGGCAAGAACACTGGAGTGGGTTGCCATTTCCTTCTCCAATGCATGAATGCAAGAGTCAGTTGTGTCTGACTCTTAGCGACCCCGTGGACTGCAGCCTACCAGGTTCCTCCATCCATGGGGTTTTCCGGGCAACAGTACTGGAGTGGGGTGCCATTATACTCAGTTCTTCTCTCATTGCCAGATATCTTTTCCACATTGTGTCATATATTGTTTCTTCTCTTCCTATTATTATTTGCCTAGCATCTATATACTTTACAATATAGTAATAATTATGGTTACAAGTTGGTTTCACACATGCAATCTCGCTTAACCCTCATTACAAACAGGCTATTTTGGTTTTATTCTCCCCATTTTAGAAGTCAAATTACTGTTGCTAAATGATAGCACATGGCAAGGCCAACCTTCAGCCCAAGATTCTAATTCTGGTGTTCTCTCAACTTCAAAACAGGTAGTGCTTGAGAAGACTGGATGAGCAATACCATCAGTTCAGTTCAGTCGCTCAGTCGTGTCCGATTCTTTGCGACCCCATGAATCGCAGCACGCCAGGACTCCCTGTCCATCACCAACTCCCGGAATTCACCCAGACTCACGTCCATTGAGTCAGTGATGCCATCCAGCCATCTCATCCTCTGTCGTCCCCTTCTCCTCCTGCCCCCAATCCCTCCCAGCATCGGAGTCTTTTCCAATGAGTCAACTCTTCGCATGAGGTGGCCAAAGTACTAGAATTTCAGCTTTAGCATTATTCCTTCCAAAGAGCAATACCATAGAGAAGTCAATCATTGAAATAAGCAAAGCTCTAAGTGTTAGGGCGCAGAACTTCTGTTTAGTATATCAAACTTGACTCCTATCCTCTGCAAGCCATCAAAGCAGGGAGACTCCTACTGTCTTCTCTTATTGTATAAACCAATTTAATCTTGAATTTTGCATTTGTGATGATGGACCTGTAAAATTTGAAAATGATTGCTAAACAATTTGGCAGTCCTTACATGACATCCAAAATGCTGTTTAAGATTCCATACATGTGTTTGTGTTTATGTGTGTGTGTGTATATATATACACACACACTGTATAGGTATATATGGGGTTTTCCAACTTAGCTTAGAGGTAAAAAATCTGCCTGCAATGCAGGTGCTGCAGAAGAAGTGGATTTGATCCCCGGGTGGGGACAATCCCCTTGAAGAGGGCATGGCATACATACCAAGAATAGACTCCAGTATTCTTGCTTGGAGAATTCCATGGACAGAGGAGTCTGGTGGGCTGTAGTCCAGAGGGTCACCAAGAGTTGGACATGACTGAAGTGACCTGGCACACACGCATAGGTATACATATTATATAAATATACATATAATATAATATATAACATTATATATTATAATATATAATATATACATATAATATACATATAATATAGACACATGCATGTATGCTAGGTCACTTATATATATATATATATATATATTTTTTTTTTTTTTCTTTCCCTTTTCTCTTCTTTGAAAAAAGCCCAGTTTGCTTCCTTTGGTGGTTAAGCTAAATCAAAGTGGGCGGATTACAATGCATCGAACAAGTCTGAAATTTGTCTCTATTTCCTTCAATCTTAACTGTCACTAGTTGAGTTTTTGTAGTAGAGTGCCATCTCCCCTTCTATGCAGTGTTGACATGGAAATTCCATTTCTAACCTCTCCTCCTTGCACTGAGGCTTCAATCTATAAACATTTCATTTTATTCCTCAGCATGACTCATATAAAGAGTTTTCCCCTACCCAATGTGTTAACTGTAGGTGGAAACTGTACTTGATAAATTATAAAAGGATAGAATTAAAGGTTGGATTTCTAAGCTTGTTTTTACTGATAAATGGGATTTTCAAGCTTTGATGGTATGTTTTCTCTTAAGCTCCTGGGATTTTTACTATTTAGCTTTGAGATTGGATGAGGATATGTGCTTTTTTTTGCTAACGAAAGATTAATTTGGTTGCCATGAGATCGATTTCATTTTGCTTTCTGAACATATTTTACTTTTCAGCTCCTTTAGGAAGTTGAAAATTGGATAGCATTTCCTCTTATAGTGAGTTGGCAAGGGTCTCTCAACTTGATATGAAGATATTCTAGCAGTGTTTTAATTCATATCTTCTAACAGAAAATATATTTTTCAGAGTTCTTTTTCACTGCTTATAATAATAGGGGCAGATTGATCATTGAAATTCATTATGTGTAATTTTAATTAAACAATCTTATTGCACACAAGGGATTGCAGACTTGATTTTGGGGTGACTGTATAGCCTACCATCCTCTCCCATGCTTCTTACAGTTTCATTTGTACCTTGAAATATTGTCCACCTGACCATGACCTACTGATTAAGTTGGGTTTCTGTTGGACTTCAAAATAACCTTGAATATCTTGCTTATTACTTTTTGGTAGTATTCAAATTAGCTATTTGAAACTTCCAGGCTATGTTTGCTCCAGTGTATTTTCCAGATTGCTTTCAAATACACAATTCAAAGATTAAGTCATGTTAAATTAACAAAAGTTATGTAATTTACATTTAAATAACTCCTGGATATTCAAGACTTGGTCATGCACAAGTGCAAAGGGCATGATTAAAGGCTAAAACAAAGTAAATCCTATAATCGGCACTAGAACTTGACCTCAGTGATGTGCAAGGCTGATCTTCAACTTTTTCAGAAGGATAATACTAAACAGAGTGGCAATTTGCATAGTGATAAAATATATAGTCTGTGAAGCCAATCTGGATTCCATTTCTAGTTTTGCCATTTCCTAACCATGTGCCCTTCAACAAGTTACTTTTACACCTGTTGGAGGAGAAAATCAGGAAGATGTGACACCAGTTGACCCTCGAGCTGTACCTGGGCAGGACAGTTGGCATCTGCTCATCCCTGCCCCCTGTCTTTGAAATGTATGCTCTGCCCATCATGTCCACAGTGGGAGCCATTCTCAAGGATGCAACCTTGAGAGATAAGATGTTGGTGAGATTGTCTGGACAATACACATGACTAAAAACACTTAAGGCTGCTATATAAACTTTCAAAATTCTGGTAGGCAGGTGCAGAGATGCAGAGATCTACTTGTCTTATGACTGCCCAAGACAATCCTTGAATGCATGTCCCTTTGCTTACTAAACCTACCAGCTACCCAACTGTAGTGGTCTACCTCTTTCTTTGGTGTCTCCTGGCTCTCTGTGTATGGGAGCCAACTCGTGCACCAAGATCCCATAATTCAGTTTCTCTAAATGAGTGTAATAGTAGTGCCTGACTTCACAAGATTCTTGGAATATTTAAATGCAATAATACCTTCAAACACATAGGTTCTGTTCCTTCTTCCTTGTTGTTTCAAGTTGTTAAGTTATACCTGACCTTTTGCGACCCCGTGGACTATAGCCTGCCAGGCTCCTCTGTCCATGGGATTTCCTAGGCAAGAATAATGGAGTGGGTTGCCATTTCCTTCTCCAGGGAATCTCCTGACTCAGGAATTGAACCCATGTCTCTTGCATTGCAGGCAGATTCTTTACTGCTGACCCACCAGAGAAGATCCCTTCTCAAACACATAGGAAGCACTTGATAAGTGATGATGGATTATGAACCCATAACTTTTTATTCTGGATTATCTGAATTGTTTTTCTCACTAAACAAGTTTAGAATGTGGTTACAATATAGAAATATGCCACAGATAATTTGTTGTTTTACAGCTTTATTCCAGCATAGATTCATCAGGGAACATGTGTTTTATTCAGATTTGTCTCATGATGACAATTTGGATTCCATTTCAATCTAATTAATTTTATCATTCTCAAGAATGTGCCAGACCTTCATGAAACTCAGAAATTACATTCTCATAAACCCTACAAAGCTTCCTGATTCATGAGCCAAGACCTTCACGCAAGAAAGGGCAAAGCAACACTTTGAAAGAATTTAGCACCATTGCAAAGCTACTTAGAAATATAGCACATAATATTTGGCTGCAGACCATCATCTCTGTTAGGAAGCTTGGAGACAGAATATCACTGTGTCCCACAAGGTGTTATAGTACATAATGGTGAGCAGCTCTTTATTAAGACTCTTGAGAGATGATTGGTGTTAGGGTCAAAATAAATTCTGCTCCACATTCTCTGCCCTGCTCTGGAAAACATCCCCTTTACCTTAAAAGGATTTTACTCTGGGAAAAAGAAAATCCCAATACAGCTGTAACAGGAGGGCATAAAAATAATCATATCAATTTATGCCTCTCTGTTGATTTTATCCAAACTTCACTGCATTTTGTGGATGTGGATGTCATGAATTTTTCACCTCTAAGAACTTTAGGATGTGACAGGTTGTTTATTAGAAATCAATTCATGATTATCTTTATTCTTCCATTTAGATCTAGGACATGAGCTCTGTATTTTTCAGCTTTTGGCTAAAAGCAGAGTTTCCAAGTTGTTTGTACTTGAGGATAACTTGGAAAGGGAAGTGGAGTTACCAGGTGATAGAGAAATAACAGAGTATTTGTGTAGTTAGCACAAACCACAATTGATATAAAATCTAAACCTTGACTGAGAAAGTATGCCTATTCCATTGAGTGGTGCCCTGAGAAATCCTGCAGCTTTTCCTTCCAAAGGCTTTTATTAAAACATTAGGATATGCCAGACACTGTGTTAATTGGTCTGAGAGATTCCCAGGTGAACCATGCATTCTTCCTTTGTTAAAGCATTAAGGATTTAAGAGCAGATCTAGACTCATGAGCTGCAAATAATAGGATGCTGTGGAGAATGCTATATGAGAACTTATGTATACCAGGCTTTGACTACATGGCAAGGAGAGATTAGTTCTGGCTGAGAGCTGAGGTTGCTGCTAAGGGTAAATTTTAGAATATTACTGAGCTGAATGTTCAGAGATAAATAATGGTTTTCCAGGCAGAGAAATGAGGTCAGGACATTTGAAGCTGAGGAAGAAACACATATAACTACACAGTATCAAGAGGAAACATGGTATGTTTGCAGAAAAGTGAGACAGTCTCATCAGATTTCTAGATTGGAGCCTGGAAATTTGTAGAAGAAAGATACTAGAAGAAAACCAACCCAGAGAGGTGGAATGGGGTCTGGTCATGAAGAGCTGTTGAAGATATGCTGAGCAGTTTGATTTTCCTGTAGGGAAAATAACTTTTTTATTTAGAAAGATAATACTTTGCATCTGGAGGACAGGTGGAAGGAGGAGAAATTCATGGCCAGGAGTTCGAACAAAAGGAGACTGCAACATCCCTTGTGAGAGATAAGGAAGAATTTGGCCTATAGGGTTACACATTGAGGAAAAAGAGTAAACAAATTCATGGCTGTTTTAGGAAGTAGAGAAGACAAATATGTGTTACTGATGGGATAAATGCTAGAAAGAGAAGATAATAATATCTTGAAGTTTCAAGTTAAGTGGATAATAGTACACCAGATAATGAGAATATAAGTAGTGCAAGAGGTCATATTATTCCACATATTAATATAGGTGAAAATTGTAAGATTAGAATTCTAATTTGAAGAAACTTGCAGGTAATTCAGGAGGAGATAACTAATGACATTTGAAAATATGTGTTTGGTGCTCAGTAGTGAGTACCGACTTGGATATGTCAATACGTAGAGGGTCATTAGAACCACGACAAAGGAGGAAAACAATCAAGGAAACATGGAGATCAAGAAAAGAAAAAAGACTGTGATAAGAATGAGCTTATCTGATCACGTCTGCTCTAATGATTAGAAAGAAAAAGTAGCAGAAGTGCAGAGAATGGTTTTTGTCAGTTGAGATGCTTTTGGATGCAATGATCTTATTTGGGCTGGCTTAATAAGGAGAATTATCTCACATGGCAGAAGTCCATTCCCTGGACTTTACAAGTATGGTCACATGATTTTTCAACCTTAAGCTCTTCCTCGGTCTGGTTTCACTCATCAACACCAAATGGTTGCTAGAAGCAGTTGAGGCTATATGCTTGAGAAGAGTGGAGAAGGCAATGGCACCCAATTCCAGGACTCCTGCCTGGTAAATCCCATGGAAGGAGGAGCCTGGTAGGCTGCAGTCTGTGGGGTCGCTAAGAGTTGGACACGACTGAGTGAATTCACTTTCACTTTTCACTTTTATGCATTGGAGAAAGAAATGGGAACCCACTCCTGTGTTCTTGCCTGGAGAATCTCAGGGACAGGGGAGCCTGGTGGGTTGCCATCTTTGGGGTCACACAGAGTCCGATACGACTGAAGCGACTTAGCAGCAGCAGCAGTAGCTTGAGAAGAGACAGAGAGAAAGAAAAAATACTTTTAACCATGGAAATAAAGCTGCTTCCTTCAGACTGGTCAGGTCAGTTCAGTTCAGTCGCTCAGTCGTGTCCGACTCTTTGTGACCCCATGAATTGCAGCACGGCAGGCCTCCCTGTCCATCACCAACTCCCAGAGCTCTATCAAACTCACGTCCATCGAGTCGGTGATGCCATCCAGCCATCTCATCCTCTGTCGTCCCCTTCCCCTCCTGCCCCCAATCCCTCCCAGCATCAGAGTCTTTTTCCAATGCGTCAACTCTTCGCATGAGGTGGCCAAAGTACTGGAGTTTCAGCGTTAGCATCATTCCTTCCAAAGAACACCCAGGACTGGTTGGATCTCCTTGCAGTCCAAGGGACTCTCAAGAGTCTTCTCCAATACCACAGTTCAAAAGCATCAATTCTTCAGCGCTCAGCCTTCTTCACAGTCCAACTCTTACATCCATACATGACTACTGGAAAAACCATAGCCTGGACTAGATGGACCTTTGTTGGCAAAGTAATGTCTCTGCTTTTCAATATGCCATCTAGGTTGGTCATAACTTTCCTTCCAAGGAGTAAGCGTCTTTCAATTTCATGGCTGCAATCACCATCTGCAGTGACTTTGGAGCCCCCAAAATAAAGTCTGACATGTTTCCACTGTTTCCCCATCTATTTCCCATGAAGTGATGGGACTAGATGCCATGATCTTAGTTTTCTGAATGTTGAGCTTTAAGCCAACTTTTTCACTCTCCTCTTTCACTTTCATTAAGAGGCTTCTTAGTTCCTCTTCACAAAGCCTATGCCCATCTCTGGTCAAATACCAGTCACTTGGAGAAGGCCATCTGGCTCATCTACAAGAGGTATAGACTGGGAATAATTATGACTTACAGAATGCAAACCACTCTGGAGCTGAAAATGCTTCCCTTGAGTGACATGGGCTGAATTGGGAGTAGATATTTGAACAAAATGACAGTTATATTAGGTAAGAGAAATAAACAGAATGGTTTCTAGATAAGCAGTCTCTACCACACTAGTATACAATGACAAACTGACAATTCCTAAACTTCAGGCAAGTTGATGTTTACTTTATATACATGATCAGATATTTTTCCTAAGGAATGATTTTTTTGTTGCCAATTTAGGGTTGAAAGGAATAGGATAATCTGCGGAACAACTCCATCATAGCACTGGGTTAGTTTTCTGAGAGTGGCATCTCAGGCAGCATTTGATATCTAACATTTGCTAATTTTTAAAAATTTTATCAAAATATAGTTGATCTATAATGTGTCAATTTCCACTATACATCAAAGTGATTCAGTTACCATTTAATTCTAAGTATTTTGCTGGATTTTCTTACTGAGGGTTGGTTGCCTCAACCCTGCTGCTGCTGCTGCTAAGTCACTTCAGTCGTGTTCGACTCTGTGCAACCCCATAGACGGTAGCCCACTAGGCTCCTCTGTCCTACAACACACCAAAGAAACAGACAGTCAACTTTGCACAGGATCATATCAGTAGTTTAAGGTAGAACCAGTGTTCAAACTCAGTCCCTAAAATCCCCCAGACCAGAAAGTCAGAGTCATCACTCTGGTCATCACACATCACCCCCATTCATCAAAGGCAAATGAAACCATGATGGGAAGAATGTTATTCTTGGGGACAAAAATGCAAAGAAACAAAGTTTTTTAAAGGCAAATGATACAGGGTTTAAAATCTTGGGGCTGGTGCACTGGGATGACCGAGAGGGATGGTATGGGGAGGGAGGTGGGAGGCGGGTAAAGGACGGGGAACACATGTACAACCATGGTGGATTCATGCTGATGTATGGCAAAACCAATACAATATTGTAAAGTAATTAGCCTCCAATTAAAATAAATGAATTTATATTAAAAAAAAAAAAGAAATCTCCATGAGTTGTCAGGTACTCTAACAATTGAGCTAAAGTTCAAGATTGTTTGAACTTAACTCTAGCTGATGAAACAGGAAGTAGTCAAGAAGACTAGGGTTAGGAGAAGGCTATTTCTTTGTTTTCTGTATCTTTAGGTACAAAGATTTTTACATATCTTTAGGTACAGAGCTTCCCATGGCTTAGCTCCTCATTTGAGGCCAGTGGCTGCTGACCAATGCTAAATCTTTTATTGAGAAATAAAAGTTCCTATCTGAGTTGAATTGGCTCAACAATTTATACAGAATTTTTGTATAAAGAGTGTAAATGCCTGTGGTTGACAAGGTGTAGAGAAGGTGGTTTGTGTGGTAATACTGCTTAGTCACTCAGAGAAGGCAATGGCAACCCACTCCAGTACTCTTGCCTGGAGAATCCCATGGATGGAGGAGCCTGGTAGGCTGCAGTCCATGAGGTCACTGAGGCTCAGACATGACTGAGTGACTTCACTTTCACTTTTCACTTTGATGCATTGGAGAAGGAAATGGCAACCTACTCCAGTGTTCTTGCCTGGAGAATCCCAGGGACAGGGGGAGCCTGGTGGGCTGCTGTCTATGGGGTTGCACAGAGTCAGACACGACTGAAGCGACTTAGCAGCAGCAGCAGCAGCAGCACTGCTCAGTCACTAGCTGCTTAGCCTCTCCAACACTGATTGACAGCCAACAGCATCCACTCTCCTACAAAGGGAGTTTGCTAAAACCTCACCAAAAAGGCTTAAACTCATCCCAGTTCCCAAACTAAAACTTTTAAGGCACTGTTTATGATTTCTTAGCCTTTACACACTCTTGTTTTTCATAAGACTTTAGTATTTCATCTACTAGCACTGGGCTTCCCCAGTGGCTCAGATGGTAAAGAATCTGCCTGCAATGAGGGAGGCCTGCGTATTTGGATCCCATAGTGGAAGCAGGTTTCATTTTGGTGAAGTCTGACTTAGAATTTCATATCCTAGTGCCCTCTATGAAATCCCACATCATTTCCTGAGTTGCAGCTCCACCGTCTTCAGAGAGAGGCTCTTCTGATATTTTGCCTGCCCCGCTCCATGTTACCTAGCCTGAATTTTACTGTATCTTCCAGCTCAGACCCTATTCTGAGATTCTGTTTCAAAAACATGCAGTGTTCCTAAATCTGCCTTTTAGAGCAGACTTCTTCCTGGTCTCATTAATTAGTCTCCTTAGGAACTTGAATGCTGACTCGTACTAGTTCAACTTGCCCTGGGTCTGAATAGTGAATGGAGTTTCCAAGCAGCTCACCTGCTGTGATGAATATTTCAGGTAGCCACACTACACCAGGGGGCAATTGACCCTGAGGTACCTTACAATAAATAAACCGTCCTGCTTCACAGATGGACACTGAGAACACTTGTCATTGTCAACTCCATTGCCTCTGTAACTTTTAGTGGATTCTCAAATATTTCTATTATCCATAAAGTTTATATATCACTGATTTTAAAGAAATAAGATATATTTATAAATCACATATATATCACATATTTTAAAGAAGTATCTTATTTATTTATTGGAAGGGAACGTAGTTGATTTTTCAGTCATACCCAGAAAATATACTATGATAATTTTGGAAAGGAATTCAGACCTTGCACTCAGCCTATATAATTTATGTGATTGAAAAATGAAGTACTTATGCAATTTGCAAAGTCAACACAAATTCAGCCTAGCTTGTACTATTGAAAAATCATGACTTTAAGAAATCTTAAAATCAAGGCAGACTATAAACTGTAGACCTCCTCTATGGGACATAAAGAAAAAAATATATTTCCTCAAACCACTTTTATATTTTCAATCTGTCAACCTGAATTGATGTCACTAATTTGATTACAAATTCATCTGTATTACTTCTGGCTTGACAGGAGTTCAGGCTGCAATATCCAGCTCTTTTGGGATTCTGATACTGTCAGGAGGCCAATTTTGTGAAACATTTTAGAGAAATAGTATTTATATAAAATGGGGACATTGTTCATGCAATTGATTATACTTGATTTATGTTTCTGTCTTTTAAATCAGGTAAATGTCTGCAATTGAATCCTTTTAATGCTTTTCCCCTCACAGTTCCCTGTTATGTATAAGGTGATTGAAAAAGAAATCAAACACTTTAAAAATATATTTTTCAGTAAGTTAGGTATATAAGATTATGTCATCAAGCCAAATTGAAAAGAAGGAACATGAATATCATTGAACATGTTCAACACATCTCCATTTCACCAGGCACACATCAATTTTGTGATCTGATTCTTTCAAGATCCCTCTTTTGCATGTTGTCTTCCATGATTGAATAAGGTTTTTACCATGTGTTTCTTCTTTCTTTTATAGATGTGAGAAAAACATCTTACAACATCAAGGTTATTAATTTATCTCTCTCAGAGTCTTATAATTCGCTATCCAGGGATCTGGGGATTTGAGCATCTACTCTTCAATTATTCATTGTATATATGGAGTGTGTACATACAACTTCCCTGGTGACTCAGTGGTAAAGAATCTGCCTGCAAGGCAAAAGATGTGGGTTTGATCCCTGGGTCAGGAAGATTCCCTGCAGAAGGAAATGGCAACCCACTCCAGTATTCTTGACTGGGAAATCCCATGGACAGAGGAGCCTGACGGGTCTACAGTCCAGATCAGATCAGTTGCTCAGTCGTGTCTGACTCTTTGCGACCCCATGAATCGCAGCATGCCAGGCCTCCCTGTCCATCACCAACTCCCGGAGTTCACTCAGACTCATGTCCATCGAGTCAGTGATGCCATCTAGCCATCTCATCCTCTGTCGTCCCCTTCTCCTCCTGCCCCCAATCCCTCCCAGCTTCAGAGTCTTTTCCAATGAGTCAACTCTTCGAATGAGGTGGCCAAAGTACTAGAGTTTCAGCTTTAGCATCATTCCTTCCAAAGAAATCCCAGGGCTGATCTCCTTCAGAATGGACTGGTTGGATCTCCTTGCAGTCCAAGGGACTCTCAAGAGTCTTCTCCAACAACACAGTTCAAAAGCATCAATTCTTCGGTCTCAGCCTTCTTCACAGTCCAACTCTCACATCCATACATGACCACAAGAAAAACCATAGCCTTGACCAGACGAACCTTTGTTGGCAAAGTAATGTCTCTGCTTTTGGTTATGCTATCTAGGTTGGTCATAACTTTCCTTCCAAGGAGTAAGCGTCTTTTAATTTCATGGCTGCAGTCACCATTTTCAGTGATTTTGGGGCCCCCCAAAATAAAGTCTGACACTGTTTCCACTGTTTCCCCATCTATTTCCCATGAAGTGGTGGGACCAGATGCCATGATCTTCGTTTTCTGAATGTTGAGCTTTAAGCCAACTTTTTCACTCTCCACTTTCACCTTCATCAAGAGGCTTTTTAGTTCCTCTTCACTTTCTGCCATAAGGGTGATATTATCTGCATATCTGAGGTTATTGATATTTCTCCCAGCAATCTTGATTCCAGTTTGTGTTTCTTCCAGTCCAGCGTTTCTCATGATGTACTCTGCATATGGGGTCACAAAAGAGTAAACACAACTTAGTGACTGAACAATAGCATATGTATATATATATATATATATATATATATTATATTATATTGCTTTTCAGATATATTATTTATTTATTATCAAGGATTATATCATGTTAAAATAAAAGCAGAGATTGTTATACTTCTTGACCACTGTTAAAAGATATTAAATGTTTATTTTTCTAATTTGATGTAGAGGGTAGGTTAATTGTAGTGTTTTTTATTCTAATTTTGGATATGTTACAAATGCCAAAAATAAAGAAAAGAGGGAATCTACAAAAATAATACTTTTTGAAGTACTCTAAAAAATTAGCACTTTTTAATCCTACATAAATATAGGAAGTCTTGAATACGACATTTCTCAATAAAAGTTCTGATCCAAAACGTGCATATTAATATGGATTTAAATAATAGAAAGTGAGAAAATTGCATTATTTTGTATCATGTAGATCATTAGTTTGTCACTCACAGACATAATGTACTAAATAGATGAAAAAACATTAAAAGTGAGCAACATAAAGATAACCAAGGAAAATAAAGTCTGTTATTAAAATGCAGAAGAGATGTGGACACAATGTACCATGATTTATAAGAAGGTTTGATTAATAGAGATGTCTCAAAATTACTACTTTTGATATAAGTAACTTCATATAACTAAATGATGCACTTGGATTTCAGAAATCAGTGTTTTGGTATAGTAGTTAAAAACACATGAAAATAGTATCAGAGCCAAGAGAGAAGATGTCCTTGAGTCAACTTCAGCATTATAAGATAACTCTAATTATCATATATGCTTTATTCTTTAATGGTTTCCTTAAAATAAAACTAGCTTTAGTGAATGACTCAATGACTTAGCATTGAATATTTTGAAATTATTTTATCTAATTTTTATATTCATATAATAACAGAAATGTAGTACAGTATATGATTGATATAAGTTTAATATGATAATATAGTATCCCCAATAAGATAATTTTTTAAAATCAAAATGCCTACATTAGAAGAGGCTAACTCTAGATGTCAGAATGGTATCTAAAGGCCAATTGAATGAATTAAGCTTCTTGTCATGTTTCATGAAAAATGCACATTTCTAAATGTTCTTTTCTAGAGTTAAGAAATTCAGTGTGGCTATCAACCAAAAGGAAGGGGTACACTAATACCTAAAAATGAATTGCAAACACACAGGAGGTAATTGTTATGAGCCAAAGCAAACAAACATGGCAAATATAAAAAATCAAAAGTGTTCTCTGGAAGATCAGAATAAATGAATGGTTACTGAAGTATAAAGGTGTAAAATGAACATATAATTTTTGTATGGCAGAAGGATAATAATGAGAAAAATTAGAGTTATTGAAATGGAAACCAGTAAAGCATGATTGCAAAATGTGCATCTTTGTCACTTCTGTTGTAGGGATAGATTTCAAGTCATATACAGGTTATCATGAAATTATCATGCAAATCAGGAGACATTTGAGCATGAATAATGGTGCTATTAGTCATTACTACAGGCAAACTGGGACGTGTATTCACAAATGGCAAAGATATTTTCAAAGAATGCCTCCGCCAAAAATTTACTCCAACCCTTACCAGTGCTATAAACTTTCTGAATATGGTGATTAGTTTCTGTATGCCTGTTTCCTTCCCAGTGTAACAGGAACAATAGTTGCATTTTGGGTTGTTGTGT
Source organism: Bos javanicus (assembly GCF_032452875.1). Taxonomy (NCBI): domain Eukaryota; kingdom Metazoa; phylum Chordata; class Mammalia; order Artiodactyla; family Bovidae; genus Bos; species Bos javanicus. The sequence goes on along the minus strand of NC_083869.1, from coordinate 41,491,618 downwards.
AGAAGTTTCCTAAAATTACTATATAATTTTCAAATATTATTTTGCTTTGTTTCTTCATACTATCCCACGAATAACTGCACATAGCTTACTTAGGAAGCTTAGATTATTTCCAATATTTTGCTATTATAGAAAATACAGCAATATCATTTCACATGTATGTGAGAATATATGTATATATTATGTGAATATATATAATATATTTCTGTAAATTCCAGGTATGGTATTGATGGGTCAATGGGTATATGCATTCAGTGTGTTTCTGAACTCTCAAAAATTTATTTTGGAACACGTGAAGATATACAGTTAATAGTATCAGAGATAATCAATATAAAGAATAATGTCACACACATATATATTTCTGAAATTTCCCTCTTATAATGATAATTGAATTACTTAAATCCAGAGAATTCTCTGTGGCTTTAATATTTCATTGCTAAATTATAATGTCTCACTACATTTTCCCCCTGAATTTTTGTCACTTCCTCAACTTCCATTTTTAACTTTTATTTTAAAGAAGTATCTGGTAGAACTTTGTGTTTGCAATGGAGAACAAGGAATGAGAAAGAAAAGGTAAAATAATATGGCAAATTTGTTGTAGTAGAAGAAAGATAATTTGATGATGTTAATGTCCTTTTTAATTCATTTGGAGCACACTGAAGCAATTCATTTTCCTCATGCTTAGCAGAATCATCTACATTTATTAAGTGATTTCTTGAGCCTTGCTTGTATCACTCCTATTTTCGTACTCTCATCCCAATGGTGTACTCTTCAACTAAGTACCAATTTCCAGCAGATCACAGTAGTTAATGCTAGTTAATTATTTAAAATGAAGCAAACATGCTGAGAGAAAAATCAATATGTCATTATTATTACCCAAGTAAACTTTAAGATGCTGGAGCCATCAGAGGCCCTGGAAGGATCTGAGTCAGGTTATATATGTGACCTTTCTGACTCGATTCCTTCTTATGCATTTAAGGCTTGTTTTTAAGCTTTTAAAACTGGGTCCTACTCTAAGTGTGGTTTCAATCCGAAATCGAGGTGTGACCCACATTGGATCTCTACTGAATGTCCGTCGTATTTAACATGTGTCTCTCTGACTTGTGGGGACTCGATGACACCTGACTATACGATCTCTTGAAATTATTTGATTTATAGTAACCTGATAATTTCTCTTTCTTTTAAAGTTTTTTCTACTCTGCCTTGAGAGTTTTCACACGTGCAAAGTAATGTTTATCCATATGCTCTAGAGCACCCTGTGGCCCCCTGGATGTCTACCACTTAGTGGAAAAGTTGAGAAGATAAAATCTGCAGAAATAGCATTCATATAGTGACTGCTTAGAAGTTAATGGATAAAAACTCCAGCTTCCTCATCCTTTGGTTGGGATAACTCTGAGATACATTTTACAATATCTCCTAAAGTTCTCTAAGGAGATTGAATTTCAGTTATCTGCAGAGGTAATTCTGTCAATAATCCATCCTTTATTAGTTTTTTCTTTTCCTTTTCTTATATCTCCACTCCTCTGAAAAAGTTTTTTTGGAGTCAAATCACTTCAAGAATATTTTTACTTCTTTTACTTTACTTCTATGACTTTTACGTCTCCTAGGAAGAACCTATTTTACACAGCTTTTTTAATCCCTTTGTGTCTTGTTCATTTTGATTGAGAGTTGTGTTTTAAAAATTATAGAAAAAAATTAAAAGTAAGAATGATTTTTTTATTCCTCTAAAGATGATTTCAGTTATTTGCATCATGAAACCTGTGTCCAGAGCAGGGATTGGCAAACTTTTTTCCTGTACAGATTCAGAGAACAAATGTTTCAGGCTTTGAGGGCCACATGACTTCTGTCACAACTACTAAGTTCTGTCAATGGGCAAGAAAACATCATGGTTCGATGCGCAATACTGGATGCTTGGGGCTAGTGCACTGGGACGACCCAGAGGGATGGTATGGGGAGGGAGGAGGGAGGAGGGTTCAGGATGGGGAACACATGTATACCTGTGGCGGATTCATTTTGATATTTGGCAAAACTAATACAATTATGTAAAGTTTAAAAATAAAATAAAATTAAAAAAAAAAAGGAAAACATCATGGACGGTATAAAAATAAATGAGTGCAGATTTTTCCAACAAAATAATTTTAGTTAATTTACAAAAACAAGTAGCATGCCAGATCTGACCCATCGGCTATAGTTTTATGACCTCCAGTCTATAGAAACGTGCAACCCATTCCTTTTTGGTTTTCCTGCCTAATTGTGCTCATGCCTCAAAAATCTCCACTTCTTTGGTAGTTCTCTAGTATTTCTAAATACTTTCCACAAAATATATTGAACAGCTTTTCTAGATCTCAGTGGGAGAGTTTGTCCACATTACCTAGTCTTCTATTACTGAGACTGGAACTCCTATACTTTACTTGTAGTTATCTGTGGTTAGTTCCTCTCATTTGAAAATTTCCTAGTTTATTGACATTTAAGTATTTTTTTTAAAAAACTTTTTTTAATTGGAATATAGCTGATGAAAAATGTTTTGATAGCTTCAAGTGGACAGCAAGGGGACTCAGCCATATATGCACAAGTATCCATTCTCCCCCAAACTCCCCTCCCATCCAGGCTGCCACATAATATTGAGCAGAGTTACCTGTGCTCTGCAGTAGGTCCTTGTTGGTTATCCATTGTAAATATAGAAGTGTGTACATGCCCTCCCCAAGTCATTGATTCTTGTACTTAAAAATTCATATACATGATTCTTCCATTACATGGACCTCCCAGACGTTTCATCTTGTTTCTAACAGTAATCATGCCCTCCACTATGAATGAATCCTCCACTGCTAAATATCATCTAGGTGTTGTCATAATTAATACATGTTTCAACTTGAGATCAGTGTCTTCTTTGTTTCTTGTTTATTGCCTCTAGAACTCCACCTTGAGTTCTAAAAGTCTGCTTTGCTCCTTCCTCATCTCCCAGACCAAAGACTTTATTGTATCAGAGCTCAGTAGCCACTCACTATCTTCAGGACCTCTTCCAGTCTTGTGGTTTCTTCTCAAGGCAAGGCAGGAATGCAAAGGAGGGTGGGTCAGAACAAGTTGAGGAAATTGTCCACAACCCAGAAGCTGGGAATTAATTTTGGAGTTGTGGATTTTATACAAGGCCAGTTGTGAGGCCAAATATAAGAAAGGAGATAGTAAAGAAAAGAAGCCTTGAAACGGGTGGAATTCTGGCCTCAGAAAGAAAGCTTTCTAGATACTTTCTCTTTCAGTGGAAGCAAATTACTGAAATCTTCCAGGCATGATTCCAGGATATGAATAGTTTAAATGCATTAGAAAGATCATGAATAGACTTTTAAGTAAAATTAAAGTAGTTCTAATTGTTTGCAAACAAATTTCCTTTTTCTTTCCTACTCTTTGCTGCTGCTGCTAAGTCGCTTTAGTCGTGTCCGACTCTGTGTGACCCCATAGACAGCAGCCCACCAGGCTTCGCCATCCCTGGGATTCTCCAGGCAAGAACGCTGGAGTGGGTTGCCATTTCCTTTTCCAATGCATGGAAGTGAAAAGTGAAGTCGCTCAGTCGTGTCTGACTCTTAGCGACCCCATGGACTGCAACCCACCAGGCTCCTCCGTCCGTGGGATTTTCCAGGCAAGAGTACTGGAGTGGGGTGCCATTGCCTTCTCTTTAACAAGCCAATTAATTAAGAAGAATCTTTTTCTCTAGCTTTGGTCCATGGAATTCCAAGTATATCCTATTGAAGATGAAGGAAAACATTGCAGATATTACCTCCAAGAAGCTTGGTAGCTAAATTGGAGAAAGAGCTGAGACTTCTGTAAGTTCTGAAAATTTCTTCCATTGCAGCATCTGGAAACTTTTGTTCTAGTATAGTCCCTTTTCAATATCATCATCATAATAAAATGAAACCACCTCTAACTCATAATTTGTACCATCTGGAGACAAACAAGAACTAAACTCTCCATTGCATCTAACTTTGCCCCTTCAGAGGTACTCACCCTTGTAGTTTTCAGTGAATAATCTCACCATATTCTTGTGAAATTTTAAAATTTTATGACGCATAATACTATTTCTTCCACTCCATAAAAATTCTAGGTCCATCCAAAGTTCTGGGCAGTCTATTAACTTGACTCTAGAGGTTTTCCTAGGAATACCAAAGTACTAATTCCTACATGTCAAGTTGAAGATTAAAAAAAAATAAAGATTAATTTTAATTCTATTTAAACAAATGCAGAGATATATATAAATGTCTACATTCCTATTTCTAGTAAGATAGGGGAAATACTAATTAAATTATGTTGAAATTGGAAATTCTACTCCAGGTTCTAATGCATGCTGCTGCTGCTGCTAAGTCGCTTCAGTCGTGTCCAACTCTGTGCGACCTCACAGACGGCAGCCCACCAGGCTCCCCCATCCCTGGGATTCTCCAGGCAAGAACACTGGAGTGGGTTGCCATTTCCTTCTCCAATGCATGAAAGTGAAAAGTGAAAGTGAAGTCACCCAGTCGTGTCCAACTCTTCGCGACGCCATAGACTGCAGCCCATCAGGCTCCTCAGTCCATGGGATTTTCCAGGCAAGAGTACTGGAGTGGGGTGCCATCGCCTTCTCTGTCTAATGTGTAATTGCCTCTAATAGGTCTCTATAGTAAGGTATCATTTTTTAGAAAAGTATGATATAACAGCCAATGTGGTATAAAGACCTGGTTACACCACATAATACTTCTATGTTTGAGAAAATATTTAAACTCTCTTTCCCTAAATAACCTTATCTGTAAGTGGGTTGTGAGGATTCAATAACATAACTACTTCAATAGTGCCTGACATATAAGAAGCACTCAACTGATGGATTCACTCATCCTTCTATCTTTATGATAACTTTTTATTATCATTGTTTATCAGCTTTTGTAAAGAGTATATAAAATCTTACAAAAATGTTCATTAAATATTAACCAAGAAAATAAAAATATGCTATACCTAAAGCAACTCTATAAAATGATAGCAGGTCAGAAAGGCTTATACAACTATTTGTAATTGCCAAAATAGTTACATTTTCATGAATTTTTTTCAAATATTATTTTGATATATTATTAATTTAATAAAAATGAGTATTTTGTTGCTTTTCAAATGATCCTCTTCTCCTGACAATTGGGGATTCCCAATTGGGAAGTGGTAAAGAATCTGCCTCCCAGTGCAGGAGACACAAGACACGTGGGTTCAATCCTTGGATCAGGAAGAGCAGGAAGTAGGAAGATTTAAGTTAATCTTCTTCTGACAATTATCTAGCTCAAATTTATTTTTAATTGGTCAGTGAAAATGTGCATAGAAAATCTTACAGGACTGGCAGTGTTACCTTCACTGTTCTCTATTGATCATCCTTAAAAGGTAATTTAGTCTCCTGCTGAATTTTTCTGAGTCACTACATCGTAGGGCAGTTCAGTTCAGATCAGATCAGTCGCTCAGTCATGTCCAACTCTTTGCGACCCCATGAATCGCAGCACACCAGGCCTCCCTGTCCATCACCAACTCCCGGAGTTCACTCAGACTCACGTTCATTGAGTCAGTGATGCCATCCAGCCATCTCATCCTCTGTCGTCCCCTTCTCCTCCTGCCCCCAATCCCTCCCAGAATCAGAGTCTTTTCCAATGAGTCAACTCTTCACATGAGGTGGCCAAAGTTCTGGAGTTTCAGCTTTAGCATCATTCCTTCCAAAGAAATCCCAGGGCTGATTTCCTTCAGAATGGACTGGTTGGATCTCCTTGCAGTCCAAGGGACTCTCAAGAGTCTTCTCCAACACCACAGCTCAAAAGCATCAATTCTTTGGTGCTCAGCCTGCTTCACAGTCCAACTCTCACATCCATACATGACCACAGGAAAAACCATAGCCTTGACTAGACGAACCTTTGTTGGCAAAGTAATGTCTCTGCTTTTGAATATGCTATCTAGGTTGGTCATAACTTTCCTTCCAAGGAGTAAACGTCTTTTAATTTCATGGCTGCAGTCACCATCTGTAGTGATTTTGGAGCCCAGAAAAATAAAGTCTGACACTGTTTCCACTGTCTCCCCATCTATTTCCCATGAAGTGGTGGGACCGGATGCCATGATCTTCGTTTTCTGAATGTTGAGCTTTAAGCCAACTTTTTCACTCTCCACTTTCACTTTCATCAAGAGGCCTTTGAGTTCCTCTTCACATCCTAGGGCAGAGAGTTTTCTAATTGTTAGAAGCTATCTCCTTATACTGAGCTTAAATCTGTCTCTTAATTACAGATATCAGTTTACTCCATTTCTGCCTTCTGAAGCTCAAAACCTGTAATTCTAGCATATTTTCAGGAGAATATTCCTTCACTCTTCTGAGAGAGGATTTAAAATAAACGTAATCAAACAACATGTTTATGAATGTACACATCTGATTTATTCTGAGCTTAATCTTGAGTAAATAACGGAACATATATATAAAGAAATTTTGTGACTACTTTTTATTTATTTTATGATTCCAATTTTAATGTGATTTATAATATTAGTTACATAAATAAGATATTTCAGCCATTGCTATTGGTAAAATACATTGCATTGTTTTAAAATTGAATTTTAATTCAAAATTATATAAGCAGTTTAAATTCAAAATATAAATTCAAAATATATAATTTTGACAATATATAATTTTTTATATATTTGTAAAATGTATAAATTCAAAATATATAATTCAAAATTATATGTGCAATTAAATTTTTTTTAAAAGCATTTCCTTTTATTATGTATGATGTTCCTATTAGGATATGTGTTACAAGCTTATAATATTTAAGCAAAGAAGTTTTTCATTATCTTCACTTTTGGATCTATATGAAATGTATTTACATTTATTTTTAGCTTTTGAAAGGAGAAATGTTTTTGGGTACAGTAACCATGTAAATATTCCATCAGGAGAACTTTTAGAGAACTCTGAGTAACAGAAAGCACAGCTTAGTAATCATAGTTATCTTTCTGGTAGCGTTTTCTTTCGCAAACTCTGTTATATAGAGTTTCAAAGATCACTACATTGCAAAAAGTGATCATAAATGTGAATCTGAAGTATTTCTTTTCAATTTTTGGTAGCTTATCTTTAACCTGATTTTTATTTTGGAGTTCTCTGAATCCAACACTATTTGAACTTAAAATACAACACTATTTGAACTTAAAATACTTATTCTATAAATACAGTATTTAGAAGTATAGTGCATAGATTATTTTAAAAGATGGCCTTTTATTTAGTTACCCATTTTTATAACTTTTATAATTTAAAGTTAATTAACTTCAATACATACAAAATGGTACTCAGCATGGTGATTTCACTTATTGCTAAGATTCTGTGATTCTTACGTCATATTTAGAGATGTAATATTATTTTCCCTCCTCAAACATATAAAGACAAAACAGTGGAGAAAAGATAGAGTTCTAAAACTATATTCTTTAACAGTATTTGAAGGTAAAAGGCATTATTTCACAGTTGAGGTGACAGAATAAAGGCCATTATTGTCAACCCCCTGTTAGAATGATTTACTGTGAAGTGTTTATTTTCTCTGAACTTTTCCTTTTCTAATTTGTTCCCCTATTTAGAAGTTGGAAAAAGAACGAGCAAATTAGCCAAGAGGGACTTTTATATATTTTCACAAAGCAATTAATGCTTTATTCAACAGACTGTTGGATAAAACCAATATTTATTAAGCATCAACTGTACAGTAAACTAGGCATTTCCATAAGTATATTTAACCCTATAGGTGAATGCTGTTATTTCAATTATTTGGATAGAGAAACTAATGCTAAAAAATTACACCAATTTGCCTGGAGTCATGCAATACATTGAAGTTTCAACTTTAACATAAGAAAGTGTTAATTCTGTAGTTGTGGAATTTCCCAGTTTCCACTGATGCTGCTACAATAACAAGATACCGGATGATCAAATTAGTTACATACATAACCCAAGTTCATATGAGACATTCCTGATGTAAAACCTTTGGAAACTCTATATATTTAACATGTCAAACATTCTTTTAAACAATTATAGTATGATATAATATTGAATGTATTATATTGATACAAAATAGGTTTGCACATAGAATTAAAATTGATTACTATAATAACTCTATGAATTAGGTGGGATGATGATATATTGACCACATAATTAATAGATAAGGAAATACATACAAAGAAGTCTTAGTGTTATAGGTACAGATAGAAAAGTGTCAGAGTTTTAAGAAACTCTCAGAACTTCTCTACCCTGTCCCTTTTCCCTGTGTAAAGACTCTAGACCCTTCTGCATAACCACCATTCACCCTCACAAATGCCGATCGAGATTTACACACACACACACACACACACACACACGTGTTTTTTCTTACGTTGTAATTTGAATTTGAATATGGTATCAGACTTGGTACTTGATAAGTTTTGTGGCAAGGATATAGAAGAGATTTATAGAATTTCTTCTTCAGAAGTAATTTAAACTAGAAGTGATTAGAAGTAAATATACTCTGTTTTTTTTTTAAGTTGATATTTCAATCCTCTACTTGTATAACTTTGAAAAATTCATCATAATTTTTATAAAACATTAACTTAAAGAAGAAGTAATTCACAACTGATTCAGATCAGATCAGTCGCTCAGTCGTGTCTGACTCTTTGCGACCCCATGAATCGCAGCACGCCAGGCCTCCCTGTCCATCACCAACTCCCGGAGTTCACTCAGACTCACGTCCATTGAGTCAGTAATGCCATCCAGCCATCTCATCCTCTTCGTCCCCTTCTCCTCCTGCCCCCAATCCCTCCCAGCATCAGAGTCTTTTCCAATGAGTCAACTCTTCGCATGAGGTGGCCAAAGTACTGGAGTTTCAGCTTTAGCATCATTCCTTCCAAAGAAATCCCAGGGCTGATCTCCTTCAGAATGGACTGGTTGGATCTCCTTGCAGTCCAAGGGACTCTCAAGAGTCTTCTCCAACACCACAGTTCAAAAGCATCAATTCTTCGGTGCTCAGCCTGCTTCACAGTCCAACTCTCACATCCATACATGACCACAGGAAAAACCATAGCCTTGACTAGATGGACCTTTGTTGGCAAAGTAGTATCTCTGCTTTTGAATATGCTATCTAGGTTGGTCATAACTTTCCTTCCAAGGAGTAAGCGTCTTTTAATTTCATGGCTGCAGTCACCATCTGTAGTGATTTTGGAGCCCAGAAAAATAAAGTCTGACACTGTTTCCACTGTTTCCCCATCTATTTCCCATGAAGTGGTGGGACCAGATGCCATGATCTTCGTTTTCTGAATGTTGAGCTTTAAGCCTACTTTTTCACTCTCCTCTTTCACTTTCATCAACAGGCTTTTTAGTTCCTCTTCACTTTCTGCCATAAGGGTGGTGTCATCTGCATATCTGAGATTATTGATATTTCTCCCGGCAATCTTGATTCCAGCTTGTGTTTCTTCCAGTCCAGCGTTTCTCATGATGTACTCTGCATAAGTAATTAATTTTGTATAAAAATTAAAAAAAAAGTGTTCAGAGCTATTTTGGCTCAAGTAGTTATAATATTATTTGTTCTTTTTGTTCAATATAGTTCTGCATTTGGCTACTTCTGCTCCAATGTGATGCTGACATAATATGCAGTGAAGGACATTTACGCCAACAGATCCAAGAGCCCTGAAACAAAACCAGGTAACACTTGAAAAGGTTTCTTTCACCTTTCTAGGAAAACCGGAATGCAAAATGACAACTGTGCCTTAGGCATAATTTTTGAAATTTGTCTTTCTTCCTCTAAGGACTATTTTTCTGAATATGTTTTCTTACCAAATATCGTGCCCTTATAGACATGTTTTAGCAATCCAACATTTTACTTGGTTCAGTAATTCCCTAAAATGCCTTTATATTCCAAATGTAAGTTTTGTGTAACTGATTCTGGGCTAGTGAATCTCAAGTTTTCAGTCAGGAATGTATGGAACTTACTGAACCCACCATTTAATTTTAACAGACATAAAAGTTTCAAATTGCCCTGTTAACTTTTAAAATTGGACACAAACATCACTGCTCCCTTACCCATTTTTAACATTCTGGGAGCAGAAAATTCTTTTGAGATTAAAAATTGAGACAAAAGCTATTTTTTGGTGTCAAGAAATGTAAGTAAATGATTGTCTAAAAGGTGTTCAACCACAATGATGCTCATAAATTTTTCTTAGTACTGGTACTTTTTGGCTGTTGGAGTAAATAAATGACATTTTACATGTAGATCTTAAATGACACATTAACCATAGATCTTTCAATAGAGAAATTCTATTTATCTATTCATGTATCATCTACCTATCTAGAGAAATGATTGGGCATAGGTACAGAGATACATTTTCCTATTTTACAGACAGATAAAACCGTCTAGCTGCAATTAAGATTAAAAGAATACCAACTGAACAGTGGCCTCACAGAAGGAAAAAGACAATCACATAAATGATTAATAAATAATAATTTTGATAACTAATATAAAGATTGAGCCAAAGTATTGGACATGATTCATACTCTATATATATTACCTTATTTAATATAGAAATCATATGGTAGTTACTACCATTGTCCTGATTTTCAGATAAGACAACTAAAACTTAGAAAGGTTAACTACACTGTTTAAGTTTTATTATGAACTCAATGTTTGTGTCCCCTGAAATCAGTATATTAAATCTCTAATCTTCAAAGTGATGGTACTGGAGGCAGGGCCTTTAGGGAGTAGTTAGGTTTCAGTGAGGTGATAAGGGTAGGATCATGATGGGATTAGTGCCCTTCTAGGAAGAGGAAGAGACATAAAAGCTCTCTCTCCAGGAGTACACCCTGAGGAAAAGCTACATGAGGACACGGTGAGAAGGCAGCCATCACAATCCAGGGGAAGGGCCCCCATCTGACACCAAGTCTCCTGGCCCCTTGTTTTCAGACTTTGAGTTTCCAGAACGTGAGAAATATAACTCTGTTATTGAATAGTTGTGTTATCTTGTTAGAGGTAAAATAAGTTTACATGCTAGTAAGTTGTAGATCTAGGGCTGAAAATTACTCTCTGCCATATTCCAGAGAACACGCAGTTAACCATTAAAATATAAACTTGAATGAACAGTGTTTTATCTTCCTACCACTCTGGCTAACATGGTTTCATTCCAATTCCCAAGATAAAGAAAAGAGTGAACAGGATGAATGAGAGAACCTGTTCAATAAATTTCTGGATCATTCCTAGAAGATACTTAAGCATTTGCTACTTTTATATTTGGGCTCCCCTGGTGGCTCGGCTGGTAAAGAATCTGCCTGCAGTACAGGAGGCCCCAGTTTGATTCCTGGGTCAGGAAGGAATCTTCCGGGTTCTATTCCTGGCTTCGATTCCTGGCTTTGATTCCTGGGTTGGGAACTTTTCACTTCCTGGGTTCGATTCCTGGGTCGAGACCCGGTTCTATTCCTAGGTCAGGAACTTTTATATTTACTTCAGAGATTTTTGACAGTCCTAAGGCTTTACTTCTGGCTGCCTTAGAATTAAGGTTTCACTAGACCATTAATTTTTAAGATATAAATTATTTGTTGCTAGGAATGTGTAGTATTCCCCATTTTTACATATTAATTTAAATGAGTATAACATGGTAGTTGGTATAGGTAGACTATTTATGTACCTCTACCAAAAATACTATGTTTAAAACTTAACCCTCAAGATGATAATATTATGAAGTAGAGTCTTTGCAAAGGGGTAGTTCTGTGGCTCAGTGGTAAAGAATCTGCCTGCCAGTGCAGAAGACACAGGTTTGATCCCTGGTTTGCAAAGATTCCCTGGAGAAGGAAATGGCAACCCATTCCAGTATTCTTGCCTGGGAAATCCCATGGACAGAGGAGCCTGACAGGCTACAGTCTACAGAGTTGCAGAGTCCAACATGACTGAGAAAGTGAGAGCTCAGAGTCTTTGGGAGGTGATCAGGTCCTGAGAGCAGAGTTCTCATGATTGGAATTAGTTCTCATGATTGGCCTTTTAAAAAGAGAGCTCCTTCATCCTTTCTACTATGTCAGGACACAGTAAGACAACTTTTAGGAAGCAGGAAGCAGGCTGTCACCAGACACTGAATCAGCACATGCCTTGATATTGGACTTTCCAGCCTCTAGAACTGCAAAAAATACAGTTAATTTTGTGTATACTGTATTCAGTTTATGGTATTTTATGATAGCCACCCAAATGGACTGAGACAGTGGTCTCGGATAAAATTGCAGCTATGAAGTTTGTCAGAGAGATGAAGCAGATATTAAATCAGATGCAGCTATTTTCATTGCAGTTTAATTCATCCTAAGTAAATTAACCGGTTTATATTTTTGAATGTTGGTTGACTTGTTTTGAGCAGATTCCATTTGAATCCATATTCATCTGTCACTCATTAGATTGACAAGACTTCGTTAGATTACTGCTGCTGCTGCTGCTGCTAAGTTGCTTCAGTTGTGTCCGACTCTGTGTGACCCCATAGACGGCAGCCCACCAGGCTCCCCGTCCCTGGGATTCTCCAGGCAAGACCACTGGAGTGGGTTGCCATTGCCTTCTCCGTTAGATTACTAGACTTCTACTAATACTCTCAATACATTTGATTTAATTATGATGACATTGCAAATATGAAGACTAATGAGTTTAAGAGAAAAACTAACAAATGTGAATCTCATGAGTTTTATATTTGAATATCTTTGGCAAAATGGGGCAAAATTATAACAAATGAGAAAATAAACTCTGGAAAAAACAATGTCTTTAGTTGTGTAAAAACCTCCTTTTACATGTAAACTTTTACTAGTTTTGCTGTAATGCAACACATATATTTGATCTGAATTTCAAATTCTTTGCACCTTCTCATGAATATTAATATAAATATTGCTAAGAAATTGCGAAGATGGGCAAGAGTAGGAAAAAAGGAAAAAATTACTGGCTTGAATAAATCCTTAGATTTATTAACAGAGTGAATCAAATCAAGGAGCAGAAGTCAGACTGATTTGTGGTGTAGGATTTCAAGATTTCAAGCTCATTAACCAATGGAAAAAGGTAGGGAAATAGTTTAGGATATTTTACAGTGCAACGATACTTTAGAAGTTTTATTGGGACCTGTAATTTCAAAGATCTAATAGTCTCATTGAGAGAAAAAGAACAGCAATGTCTTAAGCAGACTATAGAGATATCAGTTGTGTGAATGAAGCAGGGATTTCAGGCTAGATACACCTCTGAATTTGGCTCCATCTTCTCTGAAGGTTTACACCGTCAGGAAGAAGTAGTATAGGGCAAACATAAGATGAAGACACTGACGATGCATTTTAATGTTTATAAGTGAAAAGCACAACTACACAACACGGTACCACGCCCACTAAAACCAAGTTCTGGGGGTTGCAGATATGTTTATTTCTGTCCCTTCACTTTATTTCTGCCTTTGCTCTATTTTGCTGTGTAAATGAATGCTGAACCTGAAACTTTGACTCCTATCCTTTATTCTTTGCCGTGTTCACCTTAAGTACACTTTCTTCTTTTAATCTATGGAACATTATCATAGATGAACTGCATCTATGATAATTCATCTGATCTCATTGCATTTTTTTCGGACAGTCCCATGTGACATAAACTGGGGGATAGAAAGCCACTCTTGTGTCAAATCCTACTTGTTTGTCATTCTCAGCGACCTACTGCTCTCCCCAACCTCAGCAACCTATCCCCTCCCTCTTCTACCTTTATGCCCTCCTCCTAACAGTGATCATGTATGTAACTCAGTAATATCTCTGAATATTCCATCATTCCCAGAAATGGATGAAATGGATCATTGTGGAAGATCTAACACTTTTCGGAAGAAAACTAAAAAATGATGTCTTGAAGGCAGCAGGTAGGATTTGATTTGATTTGACAGGTAATTGGGAAGTTCTACAGAATGGAATAAATTATTACAGGTATGTATGTGTGCATATATTTAGGGACATTTAGCAGGAACTACATTCACATATGAGGTCAGCCTATTACATGAGATGATGTTTGAAGTGATTCAGAATTAGACTAAATATGTGACTGAAAAATTGAAGAAACTAATTCTCAATATCTTGAACTCTGAAACACTTTTCATGTTTTTTTCTAGCTACCTCATTCTTTTCTCCCTTTCTGGTAGAATAGAGTCATTTACATCTAATCCTAAATTGTTCTGGAAAGTACATCACAGGCATATTTTGATATTCAACTTAATCCCACACCTGACACACAGGGATTTTATTTTCATTGCAATTAAACTAATTAATTAATTAATATTTACAACATCCCATGGTTTTTTTTTTTTTTTTTTTTTTCCTGTGAGACAAATTTCCTCTGTTCATCAGTGGAGAGGCTGGAAAATCAACTTCATCATCACATCTTAAATCTGTTTCCATTCTTCTATAGTCATCCAGGACTTCTGAGCATCTGTGAAGCAGAAATCAAAGATGTTGGCTAGGTTCCTACTCATTTGCTTTTTAGCTATAGTCACTCCTCTGCTTCTTCATGCTGAAATTCAGCCCTGTAGTCTATCGTTTTTTCTTGGACACGTCTTTTTAGAAAGCTTAGAAATTCCCCTAACAGCAGCCCTCCTTGCTGATGAGCCCCATGGGCCTTCAGCCATTTCATTTGCATCTCTGCTCTCTTGGGGAAGCTCTCATTCTGTCCATGATCTTCCTTGTCCATTTTCCCCATCAAAACACTTTCCTATTTCCAAATTCCTTGCAGGGACTTTGTACAAAATTCCACTCAGGGGACCATTAGAAACTCAGTGCTGGCTTCATCTAGAGTTGGATGGAAATTCTAAAATTCATATGGAAATTCAAAGGTCAAAAATAGATAAAGCAATTATGCAGTAGAACAAACCTTCAAGATGGAAGACATATTGTATAGTTACAGTAATTAAGTAAATGTAGTTTTGGAGCAAGTGTGTGTGTGGGGGTGTGGGCAGGACAAATGGCCAATAGAACAAACTAGAATCTAGAAAGACACCTTCATGTTCAACTACCTGATTTATGAAAATGCAGTGTTGTCTGGAGAAGGCAATGGCATCCCACTCCAGTACTCTTGCCTGGAAAATCCCATGGACGGAGGAGCCTGGTAGGCTGCAGTCCATGAGGTTGCTAAGAGTTGGACACGACTGAATGACTTCCCTTTTACTTTTCACTTTCATGCATTGGAGAAGGAAATGGCAACCCACTCCAGTATTCTTGCCTGGAGAATCCCAGGGACAGGGGAGCCTGGTGGCCTGCCGTCTATGGAGTCGCACAGAGTCGGACACAACTGAAGCGACTTAGCAGCAGCAGCAGTGTTCTTGATGTGTTCAATCATTGGATATGCACATGAGAAGTATAAATTTTGACTCATTTCTCATACCAGCAATGTTTGCAGTACCAGTCTCCATATCTTCATCAACACTTATCAACCATTCTGTTTTCTTTTTGGCATATTAATTTTGCTTTAATTTGCATCCCCATGTTCATGCTAAGTAACTTGCCATTTGTTTGTTGGCCTTCTGATTTCAAGACTGAATCTAAATGGGGATCTTCTATAACATACATCTAATCCATCAAAATTATAAAAAAGAATATAAATACTTAAATTGCTGAGCTAGACTACAAGAAGAGAAATGCTTGGCAGACAGAGAGCTGAGAAATTCCAACCAGAATTAATCCTTTCTATTCATCTTTTCTCTTCCAGAACATGGCTTGAGCCTATATTTTGGCATTCATTTAATTCTTGTTACTAGAGTTGGACAGTTTTATGTCCTTCTGCTCCCTTTAGTTAATAAGCAAGATATTAAAAGCCATGTTGTTGTTTTTATCTGGATCCACCAAATAGGCAATAGAGCCGTTTTATAAATGCAGTTAATGTGTGTTGAATAATGTAACATTGAAATTGAGAAGAAACCTCTTAAGCTGGATATAATAGTTTTCCAGGTCTGAGAATGAGCTTCCCAAAGCCTATTCGTCTGTTATATTTTAAAATAAAAGCTAGTGTCCTCCAAGAGAGCATACAAAGTCATAATCTTCCACTCTATATAACATTAAAATAATATATTTATGAGTGGGTAATCAGACAAAGGAAAACATATTTTTTAAAAATACCCATTTCAAATAATATTATAAACTCATTTTTATGAATGAAATTTGTTGATCAAGTTTGAATGTCCCATTTTTGATGTTAAACTATGGAAGGAATATCTAGGCAGCTTCCGGAGAACCTCTCTACTGTAGATACTTCCAATAAGTATTTTCTCAAAATATTCATAAAAGTACACACCCCATGTGTACACGTGTACATCCAAGTGACTAATTGGATGAAGATACATCTTTAATAGTTATCATCGAATATTTAAGTTGCTGTTTGGGTCTCTAAATTGTGACCTGAAAATAAGTTGCTCATTTATCAATAATAGTCCATTTAAAACATAATTAATAATGTTGCCCTAAAAGGCTTATTAATATATCACACAAGACATGGTTTATTTTAGAAGTTATTTTAAAAGCATGAAAGCACAGAAAAAGAAGTTTCTAGTCCAAAGAAACATTATATTTTCAGCTCCATAATTATTGTCATTTGCAGTGCTGTAAAGCTTTAATCCAGGGGAGCTCATCAGTGGAATATGACTCAGTTTGATCTGAAAGTCCTTGAGAGGAGGAGAAATATCTGCAGATGGTGGTTCATCTGCATCGTGTAATTACAGTATATGTTCACACTCTAATAAACCTAAAAATATATGAAGACCAATATAGCCAATCCTCTGAATAAGCAATAACTAATGAACATCTGGGAATGGCTGCATGACATATAATTGAGTAGATAATTTCCAAATCAGTCAATGAAGTGGTGGCTGTTAATTTCTTAGTATAAGTACATACTCCAGTGCCATCTAGCTAGACTCATTTGAAAGGACTTCCCAGACAGTGCTAGTGGTAAAGAACCTGCCTGTCAATGCAGGAGATGTTAGAGATGCGGGTTCAATCCTTTGGTTGGGAAGATTCCCTGGAGGAGGGCATGGCAGCTCACCCCATTATTCTTGCCTGGAGAACCCCATGGACAGAGGAGCCTGGCAGGCTGCAGCCTATAGGGTCACACAGAGCAGGACATGACTGAGGTGACTTAGCATTCATGCAGACCCATTTGAAACATTTCTTTATGCAAGTTATAATATATACTTTTAAACAAGTCTGTATATGAAAATGAATTGATTGGAGATAAACCACCACACGGTTGGGTGAACAACTGGTAACACAGATAAAATGATTCTAGGAAAAGCAGACAAGTGGGAAAATATATAAGCCCTGTTAATATATTTACTATAACTATAGCTGAGCCATAGGGGGAAAAAAACACTCTCAGGAAAAAAGATTCAGAGAGGGCCAACTAGGACTAGCCTCAGTTCCAAAGACATTGCATTTTCTGTTGCCTTTCTAATTCAGTTACACTTACCATTTTTGTGGCCTTTGCAAAAAATGAATTGCTAAGCTTATTCACTGAAAAACATTACATTCTATAAGAAAATGGTTTTCTCAATTTGTTATTTAACTTAGTGTTCCAGGCTCCTGGCTTCCTGAGTCTGCTTCAACAAGAGGAGCTCTGGTTTTATTTTCATGTTTCAAATGACATTAGTGCTTGTTTTAGTAATGCAGTGGGCTAACAAAAAGCAAGGTTTGAAATATTTTATTGTAAAAAGCCAGGTCAATACTTGACATCAACAGGTGAAACAATAGAGAAACTTGGCCTGGACAACTAGATTCTTAAAAATCTGTGATCTACATCATCCTTGGTTCCAAAGTCCCTTCCTTTTTGTTATCTCTTCAAGGAAGTAATACTTTGAGAGAATTCAGAGTGTGTCACTGTGTAAGTAAACTGGCCCTATTTGCTCTTCAATTCATATTTTTCTTGGGTATGTGAACAGAAGCAAGAATAAATAATGTGTATTTCAGTAAACTCAAAATTTAATTACCTCTTACTTAGGTATAAAAATATGATTAAGAAAAATGTTTTCAACTTAGGAGTCAATGATTATTTTCCCCCAAAGTAGACACTACATTATTTATTTTGGTGTAATAGATGGTGCTTAGGTTATTATGAATTTGAATGTATGCATTGCTATTAACTTATTTTCTAATCTCTCAACTAGTTTATGAGAAATAAAAATGACTGGTTCAAAACCAACATAATACTGCAAAACAATTATCCTTCAACTAAAAATAAATTTTTAAAAATGATTGGCTCTATTTCTTTAGAAAGAATTTTTTTTGCTTTGCTTTCATAAGATAGCATCATTTGGTACTTTACAACAATTTTTTTTTTAGTCCTAAATCTGATACATTTATTTAAGATGCTATTTTAAAGTGATTTTTCTACCTGACAAAAAATTATTTTAACATATTTCATCTGATATTTTGTACTTGGTTGTCAAAAAATCATGTGAGTTGCTTAAGACAGTATACATTTTTTTAATGAATTAACTTTGGAGATAACATTGGTTTATAACATTATACAAAGTTCATGTGTACACTTTATATTTCTACTTCTGTAAACACTGAAACATGCTCACCACCAAAAATTTCCTTTTCCTCCATCGCCGTACAGTTGATCTCCTTTACCCCGGTTGTTCTCCCCCCACCACTTCCCTTCTGGTAACCACTACTCTATTCTTAGTATCTATATGTTAACTCTGTGTTTATTTTTGCTTAGTTTGGTTTGTTCATTTACTTATTTTCTTTCTTTTTTATATTTCACATAGGAGTGAAATCATATGGTAATAAGAAATGTAGGAGAAAAGGCAACCCTCCTACACTGTTGCTGGGGATGTAAGTCAGTGCAGCTCCTGTGGAAAACAGTACAGATTCCTCAAAAAAAAAAAAAAAAATAAAGCTATTGTATGATCCAGCTATTCTACTTCCGGATATTTATCCAAAGAATATGAAAACACTAATTTGAAAAGATACATCCACCCCTATGTTCATCTCAGCATTATTTACAATAGCCAAGATATGGAAATAACCTAAGCGTCCATCAACGATTGAATGGATACAGAAGATGTGTATTACATACAAAAGAATACTACTCAGTCACACAACAGATGAAATCTTGCCATGTAATAATAGGAATAGACCTTGAGGATATTCAGCTAAGTGAAATAAGTCAGATGAAGAAAAAAGAGAACAGCTCTTAAATGTTCTCATTACAGAAAAAACTGTAATTATATAATAGATGTATTAGTTAACATTATAGTGGCAATCAGGTTGCAATATATATGTGTATCAAATGACTGTGTTGTACACCTTAAAATTACATAATGTTGTATGTCAATTCTATCTCAGTACAGCCTAGAAAAAATAAAAATTAAAATACTATGTTTGATTTCTGTAATTATGTATGTTCTCTTGGCCAAGTGATACTTCTTTTTTTTTTCTATTTTTTTAAATTTTTATTTTATTTTTTAACTTTACAATATTGTGGGATGATTTGGGAGAATGGCATTGAAACATGTATAATATCATATATGAAATGAGTCGCAAGTGGTACTTCTTTGCAAGTCATTTGCCTTGATTTCAGGAAACTGAAACAAATAATCAACATCTCTTACAACTTGTTATTCATATAATTTATTAGAATGGTTACTGTTAAAGACTGAATTCTAAACCCCCAAAGTCCATATGTTGAAGCCCTGACCATTAGCATCTTATCATATGACTGTTTTGGAGATGCCATGGATGTGTTCTGGCACAGAGGAAAGTTTATGTAAGTCACAGGAAGAAAGCAGCCACCTACAAACCAAGGAGCAAACCCTCGAGAGAAACCAAACCTGCTGACATTTTGATCTTGGACTTCCAGCATCCAGAATTGTGAGGAAAAAATTGTTTAAGCCACCCAATCTATGGTAATTTATTATGGCAACCCTAGGAATGAATATAGGGCTTATTAAGTTTCTTGGTTGTGTAAATATGTGTGGACATAGAAGAACAGAACTCATTTGGACAGAACAAATTGACAGCTTACCTCTCATCTTTTGCTCACGCAGTGACTTACAAGACAAATATTTAAGAACTATGGAAAGACAGCCAATTTATAAGTGCCTAAATCTATGGGATGAACGTTTTATCATTATTTTCCTGTCCAATTTTAGAGAGGGTAATCATCATAATCATTATACTCAATTACTGATCATCTAAAGGATGTGGCATTAGATTAGATTCCAAATTCTAATCATGTCAAATCATCAAACATTAGAAAACAATTACCTGATAATGAGTCAATCTAAATAGTTTGGATCACAAAGTCTTCTCTTATTCTCTATTTGCTTCTATATTTCCTCAAATCCATTCTTCTCACTCAAAAGAGTAACCATTCTGAAATGCCTTTGACCATGGAACTTTTGGGAAAACACTTTTGAATTGTTCCCTCATTAATTCAAGATAAATCTCAATCTCTGGAGCATAGCACAAAAAGTCTATGGTAACTTGATGACTTCTGTCTTGTCAACTTCCCTCCCAGGCCCTACCCTACTCTGTAGTCCAGCTCCCCAACCTACTGTGTCCCTGGGTTTTCCTTTTTGACATTTCACCTGCCTCTCTCTTTGCTTGGTTAGCCTTTCTCAAACACACCATGCTTGACAAATGAGTGTAGTGGCTAAGATTAAGAACTCTGATGTTAGACTTAATAGGTTCAAATCCCAGTTCTGTCATTAATTAGCTGTATGATCTGTCTGCTTTAGTTTTCTCATCTGTATGTATCTACAAGATTAAATTCATATCAAAATTAACATCTCAGGATAGTTACACTTAATAAGTTAATTCATGAAGAAAAAAATATTATTTGACTCATTATAAACATTCAGCAAATGTTGTTGTTCAGTCTCTAAGTTGTGTCCAATGCTTCTCCACTCCAGGAACGGTAGCACGCCAGGCTTCCCTGTCCTTCACTGTCTCCTGGAGTTTCCCAAACTCATGTCTGTTGAGTCAGTGATGACATCCAACCATCTTACCCTCTGTCACCCTCTTTTCCTCTTGCTCTCAATCTTTCCCAGAAGCAGGGTCTTTTCCAATGAGTCGGCTCTTTGTATCAGGTGGCCAAAATGTTAGATCTTCAGCTTCAGCCTCAGTCTTTCCAGTGAATATTCAGGATTGATTTCCTTTAGGTATTAAGATTTAGGATAAGGGTCTCCTCCTCCGGGGAACTGTCCATGAATAGAGTAGCTACCCTCCAAGTTTTTCCAATGTTATCAAGTCCATATTACACTTTATTTTAATTGACAAATACAATAGTATCTGTGATACAACTAGAGCATCTTGAAAAGAAGAATATGGTCTTATTTTCATTGCATTCCCAGAGCATATCACTGGACCAGATATATAGAAAACCTTTATAAATATTCATTGGATAAGTGAACAAAACAGTGGAAGAGCAGTGTTCGATTCAAAGATTAAAAAGGCTTAAAATAAATACTTGAGAGAGATGTTGTTCTTATACATAAATCAATTCATCTAGAATAACAATTTTCATTGCTTCTACCAACTAGTGTTTTTAAATATTGAATCACTAGGAAGAAAATTTTCATTATGAAACCAATACAAGTTTATTAATAAAATTAATAGTTACTTAAATGTTTGAAAATATGAACAGGAAAAATAAATATGAAAAATCCATAATAAAATCATCCAAAGATAGATGTTGCCAACATTTTAATATATTTTTGTCTTTTTACTCTTTAAAAAAGAATGTACATATTTTCTACATTATTCCAATATCTTCATAAACATAAACCACACAATAGATGTATCATTGTTTACTAAAATATTTTTTATTGTAGGTCACGGGTTTGACCAATCTTATTAGGCCATAAACAGTGTAAACAATAAACATCTTTTTGTATGAACCTTGTTTCTGCATATAGAATTATTCCTTGGAAAGCCATGTGAGTAATTCAATTTCCAGTTCAAAGTTTGTGGACACCATTAAGACACTTCAAATCTACTCATAAATTGGCTTGCAAAAGATTTATATTAACATATATTTTGTGAATTTTTCTAGTATTTCAAATTACTATTATAACTATGGAAATGTTTACTTATCAAATAAATACCTTCCTTTGAATTATTATCTGTACTTTCCTAGTCTCCTTTGCTGTTTACTCACATCTTGCTAGAAAATGATTAATAATTTCCTTATATCCTAAGTCTTCTTAGGACAGGTAGTGAGAATTAGCAAACATAACAAAACCATTCTTAATGATCTCTTTTTCTTTGGTAAATGGGATGGATGAGCAAAGAAAGAGAAACCAAAGGCATGGAAGAAGAGAATAGGGCTAACCAGGAAGGATGTCTTGCTGCTAGATGAGTCTCATTTCAAGGTCTGTCCCTCCTTTTCTTAGGATTAGAAATTAAATTAGAGGCCACAGGATTGTGGAAGAAAGTTTTCTGTTAAATATACTAAGGGAGCTGATGCATAAAAACCTGAATGTCAAATGACTAATAAACAGTGAGAATAATAATTATATTTACTGCTCAAGAAATCTTACATGAGAAACCGAATTATTATTAAAAAATCACTGGGTGACCATGCAGTTAGAAAATGGAGAACTAGTTGCAATATATCTATGGCTGGTGTTGTCAAGTCAGGAATAGAACACAGCCTTCACTTCTGTTGGATGTATGTTACACAGAACCCGTGATCTTATTTATGGAGCACTGTTGGCATGTCAGCAACTTCCCATTTGGCTTATTTTTCCTCTACCTTCACAACAGAGGAATTGGCCTCTCATTAACAGTCTTACATTAGGTATGCTAATGTTCATAGTTTACAGAGCCTAGTTTAGCGGTCTGACAGTCATTTTGCCTAATGATGAAGACAATGATGGTCATTATACTGATGATGATATTGGGCCTAAAATTGCTTTCTGCTTTTCTGCTTTAGCTCTTTGTTGTTGTTGTTTGTTGTTGCTTAGTCTTTAAGTCATGTCCAACTCTTTTGTGACCCCATGGACTGTAGTCCACTAGGCTCCTCCATCTACACACACACACACACAAATGCACCATGAATATTATCCAATTTCTTTGATTGTCAATATACAATGATGGAAGGGGGGCCTGGGGTGCTGCGATTCATGGGGTCGCAAAGAGTCGTTCATGACTGAGCGACTGAATTGAACTGAACTGAACTGAATAATGGTGAAATGAATTTCTCTTTCTTTTACATTATAGGAAGTCAGGACCATACAGGTAAGACCACTTATTCCCTTTTGTGTGTGTGTGTGCACTCAGTTGTGTCCAACTCTTTGCGACCCCATGGACTACAGCTCCAATTTTACAATTTTACAAGAAGAATACTGGAGTGGGTTGCCATTTTCTTCTCCAGGGAATCTTCCTGACTCAGGGATTGAACCCATGTCTCTTGTGATTTATTCCCTTGCCTAGTTATAAAGGAAGCACAGCTTTTCTCTTTAGAAGTCTTTCACACCCAACACCAACTATGACCCAACACCAGTTTTGGATTTGTTTGTGACTTTCTTTAAAATCTCTCAGATTCTGCTGAATTTCAAAATTCAGTTGCTAACTCAATCTTATACATCTGCCATTGAAGTCACGCAAATCACCTGAACCATCACTGAACATTTTCTTTCTGGATGCTGTGGCTGCAATGGATTTATCTTTTTATCGTGTCATAATTCCTGTTTCCCAGTTGTTGCCAATGCTGTGCCTGTCAATCGGACCCACAGATCTCTGTAGCAGAAAGCAGAGTGCCAGACTCAAGCAATTACCCCAGGTGTGTGTGTGAGCACTTTTAGGAACAGCCTCACTGCAGTTATTATGACTACAGGGTGAGGCTAATGAAGCAACTCCAAGAATTCTTCATAGTAAAAGCAATTACCCAGATATTGGGCTTGAACAACAACAACATGACCTTCCATCATGACACTCTCTTTATTAATATTTTAATTACTTCTATGCAGATACCCAGTAATATTGGCCACGTTTTATCTGATAATTTTGTTTTTCTGCAACCCCTGGATCATAGGTCAAAGAAACTGTTGTAGCAAAATTTGGGAGGAAAGAGTCATTATATATTTATACTTATCATCATATTCCCCAAAAATAACAAAGCCTTTTTTTTTTTTTTTTACTTCATTAACTTTGCTGACTGCTGAGTTCTTTTTGCCCTTGGTTGTAACATAGACAAGAAAATGTATATTACTTAAGTAATATAACAAAAAATATCTATAAAAGATATAAGACTTCTGAATATTTCAAAGTATTGACAATGATATCGTGCCAATATGAGTATTATGATTATATACAGATTAGCCTAATTTACTGCTTTTCATTTGTTATTTTCATTCATTAATAATGCCACTTCTGATTATGCATCTTCTCAATAAAATCTGTGTGTGTCTTTGTAGATAAAAACTAAATTTACCTCCAATTAAAGCACAAAAGCTTAATTTACTAGAACTTTTGAGGCCAAATATACTAATACTTGGGATATTTTAGTTTTTGTGCAGGCTACTCTCTCAGGATCAAGTGAATCTTAACTCATAACATAGACATTATTTTTGCGTTCTTGTCATATATTCTGTGAAAATATACAGCCCAACTGAATTAAAATATAGCAGGCAACATAGATTGGTGGTGGTGGTGGGGTGTGTGTGTGTGTGTGTGAAGAGAGAAGTGAATGTGTATATCAACTTGTGATTATCTGTGGTGAAACTGTGCTTTACATTCATTGGCAACATTTATATTTTAACATAATTGACAGTTCCTAATCAGCTTAATTACCTGTTTGTTGACTTACTGTTTTAATTAGAAGGTCTTGAATTGCAAATAGCAGAAAGCTCCACTTTAATTGGCTTAAAAAATAAAGGAACATTCTGGTTGAGTAGATTTATTGGTGGAAAGGGAAGGACAGGCTCAGGCAGGGATTTATCCTGAGATTTATAATATCATGAGGGATCTAGCTCTGGGTCTCTCAGCTCTGTCCATCTTCATTTATTGGTTTTTTCTCCTGATGACTTTATTAAACTGGTTGCAGCAGACTTAGGCCTCACATCTATGCAAAAAATTGTCTAGGGAAGAGAGCCCAGTCACAGCACATCAACAACCCTGAGGTTTACCATTCTCAGGTCAGTTTAGAATGAATATTCAGGTCTGAACCCCATGACTGTGCTGAAGAGAATAGGATGTACTGAGTCAAGATCACATTCCTGCGCCTGAAGCTTGCAGGATGCTCAGCTCCCATTACCTGTACCAGAAGGTAGGAGGGGAGCCAGTTTTCCTGGAAACACTGGGATGTCTAAATAAAAATCAGGGACTGTTAAAAAGGGATAGGATAAAAGGAAAAATGCATACTGAAAATAAAATCCACAAATAAGTTGTTGTTTTTTTTAAATCTGCATTGCCTACTGCAAAAATAGTCTGTGGTACTCACATGCTTATTTTGCTTTTCTGTATGGACTGACATGATTCTAAAAGACATTGAGCCATTCCTTGTGGTGTTAGAGAGTGGGAGTCAAAGAGAAATTCGGCGGGGAAGCAGAATGCAAAGAAAGCTGGACCATTTCCCAGCTCTCCTGAGTCAGGTCTTCACAGTATGGCTTCATTAATCTCTTTGAAGTAATTTCTCAGAACATCAGACACACATTCAAATGTTAGTACAAAAATACCTTTCAAAGCCAAATATGACTGCTTTTCACACCATGTATCATTTTGGATTAACCATATCTCTATGATCAGGTGTAACTATTCCTCCGGGTTTTAGGCAGCAATGGCTTCGGTAGACCTATGTATGTTATGGGCTTCTGCCAATTGCAGCACCCCCAGCCAAGAAGATGGGTTGTCAGCTAATGTTCCTAACTTATGAGTCCAGGTAAAATGACAGCCTGCTTAGATCCTTCCACAAGGAATCCTTGCATAGTTATATTAATAGCAAATTTTTAAGATTTAAGAAAGATTTATTATTTAAAGAATGCAACTCTAGAGGTAAAAATGGACGCCAAATGACTTGATATTTGTGAGTATGGGGTCTCTTCCATTTCTTTCACTCTTGGTCTTTCACTATTTGGCCTACACTTTTCTACTACAGTCAGTCTGTCAGTCAGTTCAGTTGCTCAGTCGTGTCCAACTCTTTGCGACCCCATGAATCGCAGCACGCCAGGCCTCCATGTCCATCACCATTTCCCCGAGTTCACTCAAACTCACGTCCATTGAGTCGGTGATGCCATCCAACCATCTCATCCTCTATCGTCCCCTTTTCCTCCTGCCCCCAATCTCTCCCAGCATCAGAGTCTTTTCCAGTAAGTCAACTCTTCGCATGAGGTGGCCAAAGTACTGGAGTTTCAGCGTTAGCATCATTCCTTCCAAAGAATACCAAGGACTGATCTCCTTTAGAATGGACTCGTTGGATCTCCTTGCAGTCCAAGGGACTCTCAAGAGTCTTCTCCAACACCACAGTTCAAAAGCATCAATTCTTCGGCGCTCAGCTTTCTTCACAGTCCAACTCTCACATCCATACATGACCACTGGAAAAACCATAGCCTTGACTAGACAGACCTTTGTTGACAAGTAATGTCTCTGCTTTTCAATATGCTATCTAGGTTGGTCATAACTTTTCTTCCAAGCAGTAAGTGTCTTTTAATTTCATGGCTGCAATCACCATCTGCAGTCATTTTGGAGCCCCCAAAATAAAGTCTGACACTATTTCCACTGTTGCCCCATCTATTTCCCATGAAGTGATGGACCAGATGCCATGATCTTCATTTTCTGAATGTTGAGCTTTAAGCCAACTTTTTCACTCTCCTCTTTCACTTTCATCAAGAGGCTTTTTAGTTCCTCTTCACTTTCTGCCATAAGGGTGGTGTCATCTGCATATCTGAGGTTATTGATATTTCTCTTGGCAATCTTGATTCCAGCTTATGCTTCTTCCAGCCCAGCGTTTCTCATGATGTGCTCTTTGGTATAAAATGCTGTTTTATAAATAGATAATTTATCAAACACACTTAAGCTTTATGATAAATAAGAATAAATGCACCTCCTAATTATAAATTATGTCTCCTATAGTTATAACCAGTTTATTGTTTTATCTTGTTTTTCATCTGTTGCTCCTGCATCAATGATCTGCCAATTATTTCTTACTTTATCTTCTGGGAGAATATGTGCTGAAATGAAACCACCTTGTCTTTGACTACTGTCCACTAATTGTCTGCATTCACAGCTCTGCCAATGTACAGGGCCCACTCTTGAGATCAGCCAAGCCATAAAGAAGGATCGTTTTGTTGGAAAACTGAATTTTTCTCAGAGAGGCTGCTGGTAACTTCTGGAAAAATTTTAGTAACTACTTTTCATTAGTCACCTATAGTTTCTTGATGCCATAGTCATTGTTCAGACTCACAGTGGAAGTATAACCCTAGAGTCAAGAAAATCAATTCCCTTAGTAGATTAGACAACATTTAGACATATTTGTATAACATCGGGAATAACTCATATTGGCATATGTGGGTCTATTAATAAATAAAATAAAAATCAAAGAAACTTTTAGTGAAGTGATTAGAACTGGATTTCCACTGACTGTAACTGCTATAGAAACTGCTTTTAATTGCATCTTCACTTACATTCTAAGCCAAAGAGAAAAGATAAAAAAACTGCTTTGAAGGATCATTTGGAAACTATTGATCTCTTTTTTTCCCTTCTTCTCAGAACAGCAATGCAGTATCTTAAGCATGGATAAAAGAAGCACATCTTGACCATACTTTAAATAAGTTAAAAAAATTCTTAGTGCAACCATTTTACACTTTTTAATTCAGCTCGTTTCTCATTTCTGTAATAATTCATAGTCCCTAGAACCAATGTGTTCTCAAAGAAGAGAGAGTACTGAGCTTGTCAGTATGACAATTAGTCCAAAATTTATTTCTGTATTCTAGACATACATATTCAACTTTGTGCATTTAAAACTTAAATGTCCAAGATAGAATTAAAACTTTGATTGTATTGCATTGATCCTATTTAGTAAAATGGTAGAATCTTGTGATCTATTGCTTGTAGAAACCCAGGAGTCATGGCTCACTCCCTCACTCTTTGCCCACATCCAGACAATCAATTGACAATTTCCCATCAGTTTCATCTCTTAATGTACCTTGAATCCATCAACTTTTTATTCTTCACTGCTATTTCCCTCACCCAAGTCACTTAATCTTCTGATGTTCACACTTTACCCTGCCTACCCAATTCATTCTGTCCCAGCTGTCAGCATGAGCATATAAAAAAATCCTTAAGCCTGATAAGGACACCTTTTTATTCAAAAGCTTTGAGTGGTTTCCATGACTCCTAGAATTAAAAATAAACAAAACCACTGGCCTTGACATTGAACATAAACACTGATATCAGTGGTTCTCAGTCCTGACTTCAATATTTCAAGTACCCCAAGGCAGATTGATTTTACTATTTCAGTTTTATTTCTGATGTTCAAGGGACAGAGTCTGGTTGGTTTATCCAGACATGCAGGGTGGAGTGGTGAAATGGGCATTCTCAGCAGTTTATAGAGTCCTACAAACCAATCAATACAAATTCCAAAACCCAGATTGAGAAACGTTAGAAGTTGATTAATTGGGCAACTGCTGACATTGTTTTCCCTGTGTATTAGTTAGAGTTCTCATGAGAAACAAAACCAATAGGATAGATTGATCTGTCTGTCTATCTGTCAGAATAACCTCTCGTGATTTTGGAAGACTTAAGTCCAAAATTTGATGGGGATAGGCTAGCAGGTGAGAACCTTCCTTGGTGGCTCAGATGGTAAAGCTTCTGCCTATAATGCAGGAGACCTGAGATCGATCCCTGGGTCGGGAAGATCCTCTGGAGAAGGAAATGGCAACTCACTCCAGTACTCCTGCCTGGGAAATCCCAGGAGGAGAGTAGTAAGCTACAGCCCATGGGGTCATAAGCAGTCGGACACAACTGAGCGACTTCAAAGTAAATAAGTAAGCAGGTGAGAGACTAAGGAGACTTGCAGTTCAAATCCAAAGGCAGTCTTCTGGTGAAGCAGGAAGAGGTGCTGTTGCAGATGAAGTCTGAAGGCAGTGTGCTGGAGAATTTCCTCTTTCTCAGTTGGGAGTGGGGAGGTCAGCCTTTTGATCTAGGCAAGTCATCAACTGATTGGATAATGTTGCCCACATTATAACAGGCAATTGGCTTTACTTTAAGTCCACTGATTTAAGTGTGAATTTCATCAAAAACTTCACAGAAGTTCTTATCTTCTAATCTTCCCAGAAATATTAGAATAATGTTGGACCATCTATCTGGGCACCATGGCCAAGCCAGGTTGACACATAAAATTAGCCATCATACCCTATTCATACACTTTCTTTTGTGTAGCCTTTCAATGGATTGTTATAAGTGAAGGCAGGGTGTGTACATGTGTTATCTGTTAGCTCTGGACTTTTTGCATAAGAATTACAAGAAAAACTTGTTAAAGGACAGATTCCTGAGTCCCAATACAGGTTGATGTAGTCAGAACTTGCCTCTTTTAATAAAATTTGGCAAGTCATTTTCTACCTAGTAAAATATGAGAATAATTTGTGTTTCTTCTTAAATACCCTAATCAAAAAGTATTTTTCACTATTTCCTTGGATTGTTTGTTTTGGTACTTACATAATAATGATCAATGTGCTTATTTTCCATTGTCAGCTTTGCCCTGAGTTCTCGAGGTCTCGAGCCAACAATTTAGTGAAGGATATGAATACAATCCAGAAAAAAATACATGATAATTTATTTATTATTGTTACTGTTGTCAGGAATATGAAATCATCCACAATATTTGCTTAGAATGGCATTGAAGAATTAACCTTGCCCTGTGTTCCTTTCATCTGCCTCGAAGAATAGTTTAAATTTAATTATAAGAAAACTATATAACCTTTGGGTTATATTATATATTCTTCTGATGAATAAAGATATATATGAGAGGAACCTATCTTTATTACTGTCTAATAGTGAATTAGTGAACCTGCTCATAAAAACATTTTCAAAATAATTTCCTTAAAGTGTAACTCATTTCAAATATTGGTTTGGTAGCAAAATGTTCAGTGAATATTTTTATACTACATTGCTTTTTTAAGATTCATGATATGCATTAAAAAGAGATTCTGAGTAGTCCAGTTAAAATTATTTCATTTTTTTTCTAATATGTCCCCAATTGGTTTATCTACAAAACCATATTTATATATGACAGTATTTTAATATACTTCTGAAACATATTTTTG
Organism: Bos javanicus; assembly: GCF_032452875.1. Lineage (NCBI taxonomy): Eukaryota > Metazoa > Chordata > Mammalia > Artiodactyla > Bovidae > Bos > Bos javanicus. Next base: position 41,461,372 of record NC_083869.1, on the reverse strand, counting down.
AAAGATCCTACTTTAGCAATTCCTGTCTCTATTCACTCAATAATACCCATTTTTGAGATCATACTCTGTTCTAACTGATAGATTATACTCTGGGGCATACAAATATGAATAGTATAGAGTTCTTATTATGATGGAAGGCTTAATTTAGAATTTCCAGAAACATAAATGGTTGACATATACTTCAAAACTAAGATTGAGATGTTTAATAGATGCTTGAACAGTGGAGTACCAGGAGTTGAGGGTTATATATATTTGTCTTCCAGGCAAACTTGAGGTTAAAAAATATTGTTTAAAAAATAATCCTTCTGTGAGAAGTGGGAACAAGGGAGGTTTTAAAACAGGAGAGGGACATGATCAATTAAAAATGCTTTCAGGAAGATCATTTGGCAGGAATTTGATGGAGGGACTATAGTAAGAGAGCCTGGTGAGAGAAGGAACAGATGGGAAGCTATTGCAATATTTCAGATGAGTGATCCTGAGTTCCTGAATTAAGGCAGTTGCAATGGAATTAGACAAGAGAAGCCAGACTTGAGAAAGAATTAACAAGAGAGGCTGATGTGTTGAATATGGGGAAGAAAGGAGCCAATGATGACTCTAAGATTTCCATCTCAGGGCATGGCAGGGATAACAATTTCAATAGCGCCTCAAGACAGAAGAAGGACTACTGATGTGTCCTGGGAAAGAAGTACTGATTTCAGATTTGAGCCCACAAAATTTGATATGGGTGTATAGCAGCAACATGGGAGAAATATTGATATGGAACTCCAAAGAAATCAGGGTTGACAAAATAGATTTGAAAATCATCAGCCTATGGATAATTGTATTTGAGAGTGTCAACAAGATCATTCAGAGGGCATGGAGTGAGGACAAACAAGGCAAGGATGTGGCAAATCTCACATGCACAGTACAGACCTGGGTGAGAGTCCTTGAGGAGACCAAAGACACGCAATTCAGTGACACTGAAGGATAACAAGGAGAGGGCAGGGTTCTGGACTACACAGAAGGAAACAGCTTCAAGAAACGCATCAGTGCATCCCTCAGTGCTTCAAAGAATTGGGACTTCCCTTATCATTTTCTTTTGCTTTGCAGTCTCCTCTATCTCCAATGTTTTTATAAGCTTTTAGAGATGAATATACATCAATATCACCTTTTATTTAATGGTTTCATTTTCTATTTTCTTCTGTCTACTGGCATTTATTTTGGGGTAAGCATTGGCATACAGGTTTAAGTTGATACCTGACTTCCACACAATAGTTAATTTATTATTGTTTTTTTTGGTTTCAGATACACACTACTTCAAAATGGTTCTCCCTCAGCCCTTCCATCTCACCGTTTTACCTGCTCCAATCCCAATAACTGTAGCCAGAACTAACTGGGGGTAGACTATGACCAACTTCACAACACAGACCTCCTGCCCTGAGGCCTTCTTATGGAAGAGTAGTGATGTAGAGGCATTTGTATCTGATGTCAAAATATATACAAGCGGGGACGTATGTGTGTGGGGTATACATGAGTGTTGTAGGAACTGGAGTAATTAATCTTTTGGCGGCACATCCTTGACTAACCAATAACAGGTGGGGGGACAACTAGAGATCACTTTTTTTTTTTTGCCTTATGAGAAGCTGTTGTCCATAATGCCTCTTAGAAAATGGTCTTTTGAGATGGAGCAGTCAGTCAACTCAATCCTTGCATCTTCTATTGCCTTTTCCCCCCTTCCTAAACTCATTCTCCTTTTCTTCACTCTCTCTATCTGGGATTATATTCCCTCATACAGGGGTATCTCATGAATCTTTGCCACAGAATCTGCTTTTCAGGGATCCCCGGTTAAGACATTCCTGGGACGTTCTTGGCAGTCTAGTGGTTGGGACTTTGTCTTCCAGTGCAAGAGGTGTGGGTTCGATCCCTCATCATGAAGTTAGGATCCTACATGCCTTGTAGCCAAAAATATAAGAACATAAACAGCAGAAGTCAATATTGTAACAAATTCAATAAAGACTTTAATAAAAGACATTCCTTAACAATAACAACAACAACATTTATTACGAACCCACTCTGCATCACGAGTTTGGAATTCTTTTAGGTTTTTATGTGGGTTCTGGGTATGTAATCTGTTTAGTTAGTATCTCTTTAGCCTGTTTATTATAGCTATATAACATATTTTAGTATGATATTTACCAATTATCTTTAGAGAATCATTTATTTTCCAATGTTCTTATTTCTTTTGGTTGATGCATAATGCTATCAATGTATAATGTGATCACTGGTCCATGTGATCCATGGGTAATGTTATCGAGTTACAGCTGTGCTTCATTCACCAGGAGTCTGGAAAGTCATGAACAATGCAGTAGTTATGAAGTCCCTACATTTCTGAAATAAAGTGTCACAGACAACCTTGAGACATGCTCAGAGATCATAAAATTGGTTCAGTCAAAATTATGTCACCTGCTGTTTAAAAGGATGTAGTGAGACAGCTTTTCAAAGAATTGACAGATTATTGTGTGTCCTCTTCACAATCTCCCAAGAGGGGAAAAATGAAAGACAACTCCAGATGGAAGGATTTTCAAGAAAATATTTTGGAAGGCTTGACATAGATTCCCTGGAGCTTGGGGGACCCTGGAACAAGAACCTGAGTCACACCAGGAAAGTGGAACAAAGCTTTGCTTTGATAGAACATCTGAAGCGGCGAAATAAGAGGCGTATCACGGCGAACAAGCTGTAAAGTATCTGTGGGGAGTGGAACTGGCTGAGGGCCATTTTGGAAAAGCCCCCAAGGGTGTTCCTGCTTGGAAAGCAAAAGAGAAAAGAGATGCACTCCCAAGACAGGAAGCTAAAGACGGAACTCTAGGCAGCCAGCACTGTCCATCTGCAATCAGAGGGCACCAGAGAAATTCTGAGGGTTCTCAAACAGAACCCTCAAAAAGCCTTTAAAAAGAAAATGTTCAAGCAATAAGGCAGATGCCTAGAGGATCGAGTCCTTTTAGTTCTCTGTCACTTCATGAACTTGAGACAGTGAGGCTTGGACTAAGGTGGATGCTAGTAGCAGGGAGCTTTATAGCTGCTGAGGGGCACTAGGGTGGCTCAAGTTGAGGCACTGTCTGAACCAGCCCCTTTGGAGCACATCTAGGAGACTGTTTTCTCTAGCCAAGGTTCCAGTTCTGGTGAATAAAATTTTCTCATCATATATAAGGCTACCTCTCAGAAAGGCAAATCTGGGTAGAAGCCAGCTTCCTACCATCTCATGGACACAGAACACATGGCTTCTTTTGCATTCTCTCTCAACCACATGGGGCCACAGTCTTTACCATCCTAAGGCTATGGCCTCCTCTGTGCATAAGTAAAGCAATTTCCCGTGATTCCAAGATGGATTACCTTTCTTAGCAATGCTAGCCTCAGTGATTCCACAGTAACTTTGTCTTATCTGTCTTGTAATGTAGCATCAGCTTTTCACATTAAAGAAAAAAGAAGGGAAGTCCACACATCTAATTTCATGTAAGGTGAACAGAATGAAAAGTACCTATGACATGTGAGCTCTAGAGGGCCACTGAGCTCTACTCAGCACAGAGAAGTATGGTTGGAATATTCTGGAGGTGCAAAGACAGAGTGTATAAGTAAGTACAGAAATAATTTGACCAATTACTTTCTTAATACTTGAAAGAGTAAAGGTTATGCAGTCTCCTTGCTGTCTAGTTGCTAAGTCTTTTTGAGACTCCATGGACTGTAGCTCACCAGACTCCTCTCTCCCTGGGATTCTCCAGGCAGGAATACTGGGATGAGTTGCTATTTCATTCTCCAGAGGATCTTCCTGACCCAGGGACCAAACCCGTGTTCTCCTGCATTGCAGGCCACTGAGGCACCAGGGAAGCCCCTCCTTCTCTATAGTTAACCTCTTATTCTGTTGTTGCCACTTGATCCTAGCACTTTCTTTTTCAACTAATGCAACTTCCAACATCCATCATATTTTTGGGGGAATCTTTTGGTGGTCACTCACTATTGTTGAGGTATAAGTCTAGGTCTGGTCAAGTAACAGAGGCTTTTTTTTTTTTTTTTCCTATTTTTTCCTGCTCTGCTGCCTCTCAGGGAATGGAAGTTTCCACTCAGGGGAGGAACCTGTGCGTACTGTCAGCTCTGTCACTTCTGACACTGTTCTCCCCTTGAGGAATCACACATGGAGCTGCCTCTTCTGGGCATTTTGCTCTCCCTCTGTGACAGCCCCTGTTCTGAAGCTAGGATCAAGATTACTCCATCTCATAGCAGGTAGGCTAGGCAACTTTTGCATATCCCAATGCTCAGAAACCAAGCTTTTTCAAAATAGCTCTCATGCAGTGTTAATACCATTCCACAAGGGTACCAAAGTGTGCTGTTTATACTCAACATTTTTTTCCTCACAGAATTCTTAATGAAACAGCGTATTCTTTTTGAATTTAGGCTCCCATCAATCCTTCCCCACACCTGCACATCTGTAAGACTCATACATTATATCAGACCATTAGTGCCTGGATGAGGACATTTGGTGTGCTAGGTAACCTATGGCACAATTGCTCATCCCTCTATGACTAAGGCTTTGTTACTAGCTTCTCAACCTCACTCCTTCTTCTCTCAGAAGGAATGGACTTCCTTTCATGAGACTTTTAAGTCCTTCAAGGAATTCACTTTCATCAGTTCAGCCTCTTCATTCCTCAAATGTCAGAGCATCCTGGAAGTGGACCTGGTTTGGGATGAATTTGGCATCTCTCCCTCATCCTATCTCCATTCCATTCTATCAATTAAATTCCAGAGACATGGAGGATATGCCCTTCTGAGTGCTATAGTTTCTATTTGTGTTGAGGAGATTCTCTGCCACAACCCAGCCTCAACAGGAATAGCTCTGCTTTTATCTGCTTTATTTTTCCTTCCTTGTAAGTTCTCTTTTAAGAAGGAGTTCTAAGAATATTATTCTTCCTTACCTTCAATTACAGTTCTAGATGGTACATAGGGTCATGAGTTATTTAGCACTGGAAACTCTTCAAAGTAACCCTGGTATTACTGGAGCCAATTAAAACTTGCAGCAAACAGATGATGAATGCTATCAAATTCTAAAAAACAATATAAATATTTCTTATTTCCACATACTCATTGTGACAATTTCATGAAACTAATTGATTACTTATAGGTGTTTTGACTTTTGAAAATAAAATACTCTTGCTTTAGAAATGTGTGTATTAAGATGTTTCTTAGAAAAGTATATATATCACATATGTATTTATATAAATATGTATATATACATATGTGTATATATATAAATATATATACTGCTACAAGTTTTTACTTTTATTTGAAGTAAACCCTAAAGTTATAGCTTTTCACACTGTTTGAAAGGCATGTAGAATTGAAGTATCAGTATCACTTTTTATAGTACAGCTATTTTGCCTTTAAATAGCACCAATTTAAACATGCACTATTATGTTAGGTGGGTTTACTTTCTAAAGTCCTTATTTGAAATACTCTGATAGCATTTCCAGATTGTTATTTGCACAGTTATTTTAATAACTTAGCCCATCGCTATCTCTTAATTTCCAAATGCCCTTTTCTCACTTGTGTCACTTTGTAACCCACACAGAACACAATGAAAGGTTAATGGTGATAAAGCTGATCTGGTGCAGCCACTGGTCTCTTTGACTTAATAAGGAAAATGTTTTTAAATAAATCCAAAAAACAAATCAGGATTGTAAACCACGGGTCATGTTGGAGGCTCCTTACTCGTCACAGAACTATTACAACTTGATTTGACCCTTATGGCCTCACCCAATCCAAAGCCCTCCCAAGATGTCTCTGTTTTCAGGGCTTATTTCTTCCTGCATCTTTTTATCGTTCAGATCTTGTAGCTGCAAGGACCATCTTGGCTTTCCTTTATGTTATATCAAGAGGAATGTGTGTCCCAAGCACTTCACTGGGTTCAAAAACAATCATCAGACCAATGAACTTTGTGAATTTCAAAGACTGTCATTGGGAGGTCTCCCATCAGCACTGAGACTACTCTCAATTCTTCCTCTCTTCCTTTTGTCCTTCTTGCTCTCTCTCAAGACTAACAAGCACCTCTTGAAGTCTGACTTTGAAATAGTTCCATCCACTTTCACATGTCTCAGACTCTGCTCAAACACTTACACATCACAAAAAGTGCTCTGGTGAATACTTCTTTCACTGTTTCATTACAGGAGAAAGTTAAGGAAAGTTTTATTCTGTTTTGCTTCTAGCAGGAGTTTTGTTATTGTGGATAATGGATGAGGGCTATCTTTTTGTTGGACTGCTAAGAAGCCCATTCTTTTCTTATACTGATGCAAGGACTTGGGTAGGGGTGGGGGTGGAATGAGTTGACCTGTGGACGTCTTCCATCAATAAGCAAAGGTATCCTGAATGAGTGAATGCAAGTGCTCATTAGACCAGAAATAGTAGACCCAGGTGGCGAAACTTCAGATACAGCCAGCATTGAGTGAGAAACAGGGAAATGGGAGAGCAGAGGGAAAGAAAGGGCTTTCCTGGTGGCTCAGGGGTAAACAATCCACCTGCCAATGCAGGAGGCTGAGGTTCAGTTCCTAGGTTGGGAAGATCCACAGGAGAAGGAAGTGGCAACCCACTCCCAAGTGGCAACCCTTGCCTGGGAAATTCTCTGGATAGAAAAGCCTGGAGGGCTACAGTCCATGCAGCTGCAAAAGAGTCGTACCCGAATTAGTGACTAAGGAACAACAACAGGGAATGAAAACAGGCACATTCATTTCTGTTGACTTGAGAAAACAGAGTTTATAACTTGTAACTTACAATGTTACCTAAGAAGGTGAATATACTAAAATCTTTAGTTGTTGCTTTAATTTCATTATATTTCTGTGGCCGTAAAATCATCTGTAGGCTAATAGCAGGTGAGACGTTCTCCCTGTGCATTTTATTCATTTAAAGATAATTTTTATTTGCTTTTCAGTGAATTTGAAAATATTTTGTGCCAAATATTAGACACTATGATTTATTTAGATTGTCAGTTAATTCTCACATCATACTACCTCAAAAAAGTTACTTTTATCTCATTTTAACAGTAAGAAAAGCGAGAAACAGAGACATCAGTAACTTACCTAAGATCACAAAGCCAGAAATTTCAAAGCAAGGGTTCATATTCCAACAACTGGGGACAGTATCAGAGGTCACAGTGAAGACCCCCCCCCCCCACCAAAAGCCTCGAGATTCAGTTAACATAGAATTGTGTTTTGAACATCTAATTTATTAGTACCTGTCAGGATGATGAACAGAGGAAAATGTTAGTAGAGTGTTATCCCTAATAAAACAATGTTTTAAAATTATTTTTAATATTTGAAAATGTATGGTGACAGATTTATAATCACCTTTCAGATTTTACTGATTGATTTGATAAAATATTTTCACAATACTTAGTTTTATCCCATTGACCTACCTTAGAGAGAAGGAAATGGCAACCCACTCCAGTGCCCTTGCCTGGAAAATCCCATGGATGGAGAAGCCTGGTAGGCTACAGTGCATAGGGTCACAAAGAGTCAGACACGACTGAGCGACTTCACTTATCTCATTTAGCTGGGAGAGGAGACAAGGGATTCAGGAACAAAGGGGCTGGGTATCTTAGTCCCTTTGTGTATATATTGCAAAGATTTTATCACTGTGTCATTTGGGTTTATTTTGTGTTATCCAAACTTTATTGGTGATAGCAATCTCCTGTAAGTACATGGACTTCAAATTCAATACCAGAAGAAAGAACATCTGAAACAACATGCAAATAAAGGAGAAAAAATAAATGACACTTCTCCTTCAGTATGACTATCCACTTGATAGCAGGGATTCAGAAAGGCATTTAATCATTAAATGCTTTGCATTAAGTTGTTTAGTCAATATTTTTTCAATCAGGAGAATCACAGTTGTGTCTACTGTGTAGGCTGCTGGTAACATACCTAATTTAATGGCACAGTTTAAATGAATTTCTGCTGACTACGCTGTCCTTCATCTGTGTTACCTCTAACAATTGATATGCAACCTCTCGCAGCTATAGAGGCAGCCTTGTCATTCATTGGTATTGTCAAGAAGCATAAATAATCACTATGTGACATTTTGACACAAGGGTTTATTTAGTGATGTTTGCATTCTGACATTGACAGAATATGTGAGGACATTTCATCAGCAGCAACTTTAGCCTCACAGAATGCAAAAAAAGATAAGCACTTTACTGATGGCTAGAACTGGGCTGTGACCTCGCTATTCTATCCTCTCTTTCTCCCCTTCTCTAATTGTTGCATCCTTGTTCTTTGATTTTGCTAAAAACTACTTGCTGGAAAAATTTTATTTCTACATACATGGAATTATTTGGTCCATTATTTGGTCATACATCCATTATTTGGTCATTTCACAGTATGTTTAATTTCTTTCTTTGGTTGTTCATCTTGATGCAAAACAAAAACAGTATAGAAAGGTAACTATTGAACAGCAGGCATCTTCTTTATCTTACCTGCATAATAGATTGCTAACACCTATCCTCTCTCTCCAGAGAAATTCACTAATTAAAAAAAAAAAAAGTGTCAATCACCTAAGCTTTGTTTGGAGGAGAGACTTTTCAATTAGTAGAGATGAGAGAGGGAAAAAAAGAGTAGCTTTGGAGAATTATTACATTTAATTATTACTTCAATGCCAAGATGCTTTCAGAGCCTCAGTATAATCTATGGTGTCATAATAAATAGGTAGAAGCTCTTTATGAATAAACTAGATATAATCTTTACTTTCAGAGCAGTTTTGACAATAATTGCTTAGTCTAGTCAACCAGAAATTTGAATTGCTGAAGTACCCACTTTGAAAGTTGGAGGAGGAACCATGTAAGAGGGAAACGCAGAGTTTTAGAGCACTTCCTCCACTCTACCCCTGGAGTTTACCAACCCACAGCGCCTCTTCTGTTATCTCATAAGGAACATGAAGATGATCGCTGGACGGCTGGATCATCACTAACACGGGTGAGTTTACGATGTCATTTTACTAAATGAAAGCAAAGCTAAATGAAAAAAAATATTGAGAGTTTTCTCTGAGTAAAAAACTGGGAGGAATTTTAGAAGTAAGTGTGTATAAAAAGGACATTCTGGTTTCTAGTTGTTATTGTCTTTATTTCTGTAATTGTTCTTTACCCAGTCTTCTCCAGCTAATCATGTAATACAAAGCATGTATTAGCTGAGATCTGCTAATCTCAGCTTGGCTGTCGGCCGACGCGGCCACCTAGTTTCACGGGTAACGTGCTCTGCCACAGGTTGATCAGTGATCTTTGTGAGAGTTTTAATTTTTGTGCTCTTTCTTCTTCCCTCCTTTTCTTCCTTCCGCTCTCCCTCCCTTTCCTAGTTTCAGTGTTTTTAATTCAGGAAAGTATGATAAATAGTGGTGAAGAGAGATTATAAAGGCAGAATTTCTAAATTTACATCTGCATTCAGGGAAAGTTGTAGAAACATTATTAATGACAAAACTTAAAACATTAATAGGCTTAAGAATTTAGTGGCCCCAGATCCTTCTATTCAGTTGCATTATTTATGAGTGTGGGTGGTAGGACTGGATGAAACTGCAAGCAACCTGCACTGCGTCCTGCTTAGCCCAGGTGCTTTTCAAGGAGGGAAAGATCTTCCTGTTACGTTGCATTCAGATCTGCAGGTGTTGGACTCTGGTGATTTGTGACAGTTCATAGAACAAGGGGTTACTAATCCCAACTGTCTTTCTCCAGTTAATCAAAGGACGGGGCCTTTGAGGAATGGGGAAGAAAGAGTGATGATACTTCTACATGTGACACTTCCCAGGGAAGCTCATCCACCATAAGCAAGCAGTTCCTACAGCCAATGTTTCCCAGTCCTAGCTGTGCTGTCAGAACCACCAAGGGGGCTTTTGAAAAACACTGATGCCTGGGCCTTATGCAGAGAGAATCTGATATAATGAGCTGGGGTGAGGTCAGAAGGAGATGCTAATGCACAGTTATTGATAGAAACGATAACAGGATAATTAGATTTCAGAAAATTCTACATGTTGTTCCGCTTTCCTTTCTGGGGCTTCCCAGGTGGCACAGTGGTAAAGAATCCACCTGTTAATGCAAGAGATGTAAGAGACACGGGTTCAATTCCTGAGTTGGGAAGATCCCCTGAAGAAGGAAATTCCAGCTCACTCTTGCCTGAAAAATTCCACAGATAGAGGAGACTGGTAGGCTACAGAACATAGGGTCTCAAAGAATCAGACACGACTGAGCACACATAGCAGCACTTTCCTTTCTAATCTGGGTTTCCTGCTATGAAATGTTGCTTGATTTCCATCCTCCATCTCTTTATCATCTCGTGTATTTTCTGTCATAATTTCTCTTTTACTCTCTTCTCCTGTCCTATGCCTAACTGTTTCATGACTCTTGTCTCTCCCTCTGTCAAGCTGCCTCAGTCTTGGAAGATGCTAAAAGAAGTTTTATATATATATATATATATATAGTCCTACCCTCTAGAATACTAAAACTGAAGACAAGATCAACATGGCCATAGGCTATTACTCCCTTCACTCCTGCCCGGGAAAAAAAAAAAAAAGAGAGAGAGAGACATTCATGTCATTGTACCAGGACAAAACTGAAGATTTATGAACACAGTCATAAACAGTTGTTTAGACTATACTAGTATTTCTGGATATTTGTAACAAAACTTCTGAAAAAACTCTGATAGATTACACTTCTCTGATTAGCAGCCATGGAGGTTTGCCATATAATCTGCCCTGGAGAATGCCTTTAGCTGGAAGGAGCACAAGGGATGGTCTGGCTTCTGGTGACAGCATCTTCCTGGTCTGCTGCAGCATTCAGCCAGTCATGTTCTTCTGAGGGCATCCCCTAGCCAATGACAGCTCAGTGAGCCCATGGGACAGGGCTATCTGTGCCTGACTTTGTATGGACACTATTCCAGGGGTCAAATTTTGCTCCCCATGGGGTTGGCCAATTTGCATCACAGTCTGAGTGTCTCTCTATTCTACTTCCTCTCACCTTTCTTTTCATTAGCATCAGATCAACATCACAGCCTAAAGGCTCTTTCTGCTTCATTCTGTCTCTTCCTCTTCCAAGTGTCACCCCTAAGAAAACTTTTGCCCTCCTAGCTTTGTCTGTGTATCTGCTTCCAGATAAATTGTACTGACCCAATCTGTCAATCTTCTAACATTTTAATGAAAATGGCGAAAGTTGCATTTTTACTTTCCCATAGTGGAAACTAATTACAATCTTTTCTGTGTATACTAGCACAAAAATTAGCATGAAAAATGTACTCTATTGTTCTAAAATGCTACTCTTCGTATTTTTTCTTCCAGTATTTTAGTGTTTAACTTTTTATGAGTATAAGTGACTTCTTATTCCATTATGTAGAAATGTTACCTCTTAGAATTCTGGACATTAAAACTCTGTCTTTGGATATCTAAAATAAAGTCATTTGGATAGAGATCATTTAATGCCTAAAAATGTATGTGATTCATAGGTTTGGAAAACTCACCTTCAGAAGCATTTCCTAAAGAGACTCGTTCTTGTGAACCTTAACTAAAGCAATCTTTTTCCTTTAGATGCTTACCACATTGTATTATTATTGCTGTTGTTAACATATTTTATTTATGTTACATCGTTATCATTTCTGACGTGCACAACCCTTGGCATAGCGCTGGGCACATGGTTTATGCACATTAAGTGTGTGTTGTATTGAACTAAGCAGCATTTTTGTACATATTTTGACATCTGGGACTTTATCAGTGTTCTCAGGGGAGAAATTCTCAGACATATAACTTCAACTGACATAATTCCAATAGGAAATTATTTTTTCTTTCATATCCTTAATAAACCCTTGAGTCTGATAATTATTTCTTTTCTAACAGACCTTAGTTTTGAAAGACTTTTTAAAAGTCTTTATTCTTTCATAAACCAGAGTATTCCCATGTATGGGACTGGTGTAAAGAGCAGGTTTATGTCAGAAAAATTCTCACTAAATAAACGGTCTCCAAGTGACAATGGCATCTTGCCTTTCTCTGAATCCTCTGGCAGAGGCCAGGATTCGGAGCCAAGATGAAGGACTGGATGAGTCATCTGCTATGGTATGGCAATGCCTCTGTTCTCAAGTCTGTGCAATCAGATCTCAAACTGATTTCTCCCTTTCATTTTTTTTTTCCTTCTTTTTTTGGCAAGAGAGAAAATAACTTCAGTATTTCTTTTTTTAGGAGGATTGGGAAAAAAAAAAAAAAAAAAAACCACACCATTCTATTGCCCAAAATTGCATACAGAATTTCAAAGAGTGACCTCTTCCCAAATATAGCGGAGCTTATGGTGGTAATGGGATATGTTAGCTTTTGAAGCATAAGAGCTTCAGATCCCAAGCCTGCCCATCCCTTCACCAGACTTTGGAGAATGGTAGGACTAGGAGTAAAGGAGTATTAAATATAATACCATTCTCACCTGGGAGTAATTAATATTTCTGGCCATGCAGACTGTCGCGTGGTGGGAGTCACAGTAACAATAAGTGAATGACGAGGAGATGAACCCCAGGTATGCTGAAATGTTCAAAGCCTTGCTTTTTTCACAGTTGGCAGACTAAGTCATTTTTAGAATTTGGACTTCTCGGGGGCAGAGGGTTTTTTCTTTTACATTAAATATACTCTTTTCTCCACACTGTTCTGTTATATAATAGGGTGAGTGCAAGTGCAAAGTCATGCTTTTTCAGTATTAAAACACAGAATCATATCCTTCATTTTTAAAGTTACAGTTATTCGTGTTATTACTAATTTTGGACACAGCAAATAAGACATTGCCAGAATCACTTTCTGGGAAGAATACATGTGTAGCTTGTTTAGAACTGAGTTGGTTGTTAAATATAGCTTTGATTCCTTCCCCTCCTCCAGCTAAGAACTGCATGGTAGTTTTGTTGATAATCTACCACCCTGTCTTTAAATGGTAGCTTGTGTATTCTCCAGTTCTATTTTCCACATTGTTCTGGCTTTGTGGCCTTGGCTGAAACTGTGTGCCTGTCCTGTCTTTGACCCATTCTGTCCACAGTGTTTCACTTCAGTTCATCAGACAGCGCCTGATTAGGTGGCCTTCTGTCATCCATTCTCTACACGTCTTGCCTGACCTCAGCACCGCGGGGCTGGCTGCTCTCCAGAACCTCATCATGGAAGCAGCTGCCCTGACAGGGGAAGATGTGCTTGGTTCATCTTTAAACATTTTCAAGGAGTGGGACTGGATGTCACAAAGAGGTCAAAGGCTCAGTCACATGTAAAGTGTGACAATGATGGCATCCTGAAAAATCTTTAACTTATCAGGCAGTACTGTTTCTCTCCAAGAGATACCTTGAAAATGGGGAGACATGCTTTGGGATCTCGTCTCTACCATCTTGCAGGCTCTGAAACAGGAATAGTAACTGTAAAGTTCCAAGCAAGTTTCCTGGCATGTTACAGTAGGCTCAGTAGTTTATGTTCTTTTTTAAAATGTATTAAATATTTAACTTTGCAAGGCAGGGTTGGGTAGCTGGAGTGCTAGATGGTATCTAAATATCAAGAGGTGGATGTTCAGGGTGTTTACCATTTTACAAGGGAAATCTTGGTAAATTCTGAACTCAGGCACAGGCCAGAAAGTAAAAGCCATATTGCAAATCTAGGGGAATTAGAATTCAGAGAAGGGATGATTGTGGCTAGGGGGAGCATAAGGTAAAGCTGGGGGAGATGGCACTTGAAATAAAAACTAAGAAATTTCCCCCTTCGCTTATGTATACATTGCTGCTGCTAAGTCACTTCAGTCGTGTCCGACTCTGTTCGACCCCATAGACAGCAGCCCACCAGGCTTCCGGTCCCTGGAATTCTCCAGGCAAGAACACTGGAGTGGGTTGCCATTTCCTTCTCCAATGCATGAAAGTGAAAAGTGAAAGTGAAGTCGCTCAGTCATGTCCGACTCTTAGTGACCCCATGGACTGCAGCCTACCAGACTCCTCTGTCCATGAGATTTTCCAGGCAAGAGTACTGGAGTGGGGTGCCATTGCCTTCTCCATGTATACACTAGAGATGGTAATTTGGACTTTTCAGGAATAGAAAAAGAAAACTTAAAGTGACAGGACAGACGTTGAGCAAATGCAGTTAATGTTCAGGAAATTGCAGAACCAAAGTTGTCTGAATCAGAGACCACATTAAAGGGAACAGACGAGATAATTTTGGAAAGATAGGTTAGGCTATATTCTGGTGGACCTTAGATCTCAACCTGTATGAGCAGTGTGGTGGAGTGGAGGGAGACCCTGGCTGTGGAGCAGGAATCCCAGATTCCTTTCTATGCATCTGGGAAATGATGGCAGAGCAACCAGGTTCTAAAGAGTCATTGCTTTGGGTTCAAATCTCAAAGTTTCTACGTATTAAGTCTGTGACATTGACCCAAGTGATTTCCCCCTTCTAGCCTCTAGACTAGACTATGCTTCTTAACATATAAACTTGTTTATAAATTTGGTTGTTGGTTAGGGACTTTGGGAAGGTCATGTACACACTGCTATATTTAAAATGGATAACCAACAAGAGCCTATTGTATAGCACATGGAACTTCGATCAATGTTATATACCAGCCTGGATGAGAGAGGTGTTTGGAGGGAATAGATGTATGTATATGTATGGTTGAGTACCTTCGCTGTTCACCTGAAACTACCACAACATTGTTAATTGGCTATACCCCAATACAAAATAAAAGTTTAAAGTTTGGGAAAAAAGATTGGGTGTTGGAAAATGGCAAAGGTTTTTCATAGAAAAACTTTTTTTTTTTTTTAAGTGGGAATGTTTAAAAGCTTGGAAATGATATAATTAAATGAAATAATCAAATAACTCTTTGGTTTCCATGCCACTGATAAATGGATACGATTCTAAGGAGACAGACCTAGTAATATTACCTAGGACAGCCTGAAGGAGTAAAAGGCTAAAGGTAAGAACATCATTTGACTTTGGGTCTAAAACGAAATGACGATTTGAAGGAAGTAGCATTTAAAAAAGAGAGATCAGAGGGACAATCAAAGGATTTGGCAACTGACTGAATATCAGTTTGAAAACTAACAAGCACAGGAAGGATTGCTTTAATTTACGTGCTTTTTTATATTAAATTATTTAAGTTACCTGATTTAGGGATAACTTTTAATTTTGCATTACTCAGTACATGTGGAATTTCTAGTGATATATGTATGTTGGTATATGCTACTGATCGAATAAGTATTTATTGTGGACCCAGTACATGACAGATAGTGTTCGAGGTGTTAGGGACAAGATGTGTGCTTTTCCATTCCAGGACTCTGACAGAATGAGAGAGAAACAGGAAACAAATGAAGAAAATAGTAGCTGGAAAAAGAAGTATCATGAAGATGAACTAAGTTGAAGTGATAGGGGGTAGATGAGAGGCTAGTGAAAGAGCTCCTTAAGGAGGACACATTCAAGCTGAGGTGAATGATTGAAGAAATCAGCAATATGGAATGCCATGGCAAGAACATTTCAGAAAGAGAACACAGATAAACAAAGGTCCAAGGATGAGGATTATGCCTCAGTGGGTTTCAGGATTTGAAAGAAGCCAGCCTGGCAAGGGCATCATGACTTAGGAGGAGAGCAGTCAGAGATGAGAGGAGAATATGTGCTAGTTCACAGCTTGAGACCAACTCCAAACACTCATTCCTCATCTCTTGGCCTCATTGCAACTTTACAGCCCAGTCTATGACATCCTTTGCAGCTAGAAGAGTTAATAAAACCACATTCATTCTCCTTTTCAGGTATCAACTTTGGGAAAATGTTCAAACTCCTAATTTTCCAGAATAGAAAGCTGAGGGTCAAAGACGTTGTGTGCAACTTGTTCAGGGTCACACAGTTTGTAAATAGCAGGGCCAAAACTCAAATCAGGTCTATGATCCAGGCCCAGAGAAATTTCCACTTCCCACAGGGTCACTTTCCCTTCTTATGTAATCCTAAAGAATCACAGTCACTGACCTCTTATCAGACAGCCTGCAGGAGAAGTCTGTAACCTGGCGTAGGGATTTTAACCAAACCACAGGGCAAGAGTCCTCTACTTATGGCTGACCTGCACTAAGGTTGAGAGAGAATTAGAAGAGAGCACCTATTAGAGGAGAATTAGTAGAAAGATTCATTTTCCTTTGCCTGGGAGTCTTACAGCAGCCCCTTGTTTTCATAATCCCATGATTTGATGATTTTCCAACAATTCAATTTTATGGATCTGGAATGAATGGAATATGCCATAAGAGACCATGGCATCTTAGAACAAACATGAAATGTGGTAAACAAACTGATGTTTCCACATGGGCGCTATATTAGCTATTTCTGCACTTTGCCCTTCCATTAAGTTAACTGCCAGGCCTGGGCTGTTACAATCCAGCCTTCATCCTTCAATTACAGCCACACATTAACTCCGGACATTCTGAGCCTTTCTAATAGAGCCATTCTCAGGCAGGACTGTGAGCTCTCCTAGGAGTGTCTCCCGTCTCTTCTGTTCCCATCTTGAGCCCCCTCTGCTACTGGCAGCTCTGAGTTCTGAACAGGTTTATCACGAAGCCAGTTGCGGTCTCTCTTTATGGTGCATCCTTAAACCCAGGCATCCGTGTAAAGGAGAGCCCTAGTTATACAGACACATTATACTTCTCCCCTTTCAAAGAGAAGCCTTTCCTGCTTGTTGGGGGGTTTCTGCCTGATGCAGAGGGGCGAGGAAGAAGAGTTGGCTAGCTTTGGGGAGCAGATTTAGAGTCGCATCTCATTGGAGGGGCTAGCTTTTTCCTGAGCTGCCAGACACTGCAGGCTCAACTGAGGCGCGGAGGTGCAATTCAGGCTGGTGAAACAGCGGGGGAAGCAGGACAGGCGGGGCTAGCGCGGCTCTGCAGCGGATCACAAGCACCCGCACACACACCACTCTCCCGCCGCCCCCGGCTCGCGCCTCGCTCCTTCCCACCCGGGCCGCAGAGACGCGGACCGGGAGTGGGGGGCCAGGGAGGGAAGAGGAAAAAGGCAGGCGCCGTGAAGCCGAGGAAAAGCTGGAGCGGCGCTGGTATTTCACCTGAGAGTCTGACCCGAATCCCGAAGCTCAGACCCCCTTCAGCAGCACCTTTGTCGGCAGCTAGGAGAGCGACAGGAACCCTCGAGTCCCGCTCCCAAGTCTTCCTGTGCCCGGTGCACCAGGATCCTCCCGGTGGGGGCCGCGCGGTGCCCCCAGGAAGGCGCGGAGCTTGGGGGACCGGCGTTGGCGCCCATCGTGGTGCGCCGGGAAAAGTGGAGGCGAGAAGAGCCTTGAGGGCAGAGTGCGAGGCCCTGCGGCCGCTGCCGCCCGCGGCGCCGCCTCCTGCCCTCTCCCCTAGGGTGAGTGCCGGGCTGTAGCTCACCGCCACCTCTACCGGGCGCGGGGGCGGCCGGGGGGGCCCTGGTGGCGCCCGTGGAAACTCCGCGGCCAGCGGACGGCAGGCGGACGCGTCTCTGGAGTCCGGAGAGGGGACTCTGAGCCGGGAGGACGTGGGTAGGGGCCCCGTGCCGGGGCAGAGATGCCTTTGGGCGGGATTTGGGCCAAAAGATAGGAGGCGGGAGCGCCGGAGGGAGCCGGCAGCCGTCCCGGGGGGTGGGGGGGACGGGCGAGCTGGGAGCGGCGGGGTGGGGGGGGAGGGTCTGGTCGGAGCAGGTAGTGCTGCTTGGGCAACCCGGTGAGTTGGCCGGTGGGGAGGAACTCGCTGGTCAACTCGTTAATTTTAAAGCAGTCAGTTTGGGAGTGCGGCAGGATAGTCAGGGGGGCTGTGAGAAGGCGAGAGGTGGCCCCCGGGATGCCGGTGGTGGGGGCAGAGAGGAGAAGCCTGGAAAAGCTTGGAGGCGAATTCGCGCTTGGGTTCGTGGTCCTCGCAGCCCTCCTGCCTTGAGTGTGGGAGAACACTTTTTTCGGTTTTAAGACTCAGCGTGGAGAGAAAGCCTCCGTCCCAGGGGAGGAGAGACGTCTGCGGGGGGCAGAGACCGCAGCTACCGCCGGGTGCGCCCCCCACCCCAGGCGCGCCGGTTTTGGTCCCCCCTTTCTCTCCCGCCCCCACCTCCTTATTGGTGCTGGTTTGCAGCGCTCGGCTCCTGCGCCTTCGCTTCGCGTTTGAATCTGGCTCGCCCCTCCGTATTATGTCTGCACTCCGAAGGAAATTTGGGGACGATTACCAGGTAGTGACCACCTCGTCCAGCGGCTCGGGCTTGCAGCCTCAGGGGCCGGGCCAGGGCCCGCAGCAGCAGCTTGTGCCCAAGAAGAAGCGACAGCGGTTCGTGGACAAGAACGGCCGGTGCAATGTCCAACACGGCAACCTGGGCAGTGAGACGAGCCGCTACCTCTCGGACCTTTTTACCACCCTGGTGGACCTCAAGTGGCGCTGGAACCTCTTCATCTTCATCCTCACCTATACAGTGGCCTGGCTCTTCATGGCGTCCATGTGGTGGGTGATCGCCTACACTCGGGGCGACCTGAACAAAGCCCACGTCGGCAACTACACGCCCTGCGTGGCCAATGTCTATAACTTCCCTTCGGCCTTCCTCTTCTTCATCGAGACCGAGGCCACCATCGGCTATGGCTACCGCTACATCACCGACAAGTGCCCCGAGGGCATCATCCTCTTCCTCTTCCAGTCCATTCTCGGCTCCATCGTGGACGCCTTCCTCATCGGCTGTATGTTCATCAAGATGTCCCAGCCCAAGAAGCGCGCGGAGACCCTGATGTTTAGCGAGCACGCGGTGATCTCTATGAGGGACGGGAAACTCACGCTCATGTTCCGAGTGGGCAACCTGCGCAACAGCCACATGGTCTCCGCGCAGATCCGCTGTAAGCTGCTCAAAGTAAGTGCTGTCCGCCCCCTCCCCACCTGGCGGCCGCCATTCCCCACGCTCGGGGGAATTAACCCACTAGAGAGCTACCTTCAGGCTCCTAGTCTGTCTTACGCTACAGGCAAACTTGTTTTTTCGGGGTGGAGGATGGGGCAGAGTACAATCGACAGTTCTGTTCTTTTCCCACCCATTCTCTTGCAGTTGTTTGTTTTATTCTTATTTATATTCATCGGACGTACTTGTATCGCTTTCTGGACTAATAACACTTACCGAGTGGTGTTGGCTCCTGGACTTCTGAGGTACAGGAATGCCCTGTTCTTCCTACCCTGGCTCTTTTCCTATTTAGAGAGCTTTGAATTTGTTGTCAGTACACCATTCCAGTAAACTTGAAGTAGTAAAACTGAACAGGCTTTTAGTCTGAAGACAAAAGGTGCTGAACTTACCTCAATTTTCACCTAAGGCTTTATTTATTTATTTGTAGTTCTCTCTCTTCCTCCTCCTCCCCCTCCCTAGTAGTACCAGCAAGTGGATTATTGCTTCAGGCCCAATAACTCTGTGGTTATCTTTTTAACAAGTACACAGATGGGGAAGCAGTTTATAAAGTGAAAAAAGTAACACCTGGTTGTTATCAATTTTTATTTTTACTAAGTATTATCCTAGAGAAGTACTCTGTGCAAGCTGAGTGCTTTTCCTGCAGTCTCTTTAATTTTATTCTTAATTGCTTGTTTCTATGAAGCCTTTGTCGATTACAGATTTCACCTGAAACTTCCTAGTACCTATTAAAGAAGATTACTTCCTACCAACAGCCGTGTAAATGCAAAAAGAAATCGCTTCTGGAGTGATTTTTAAAGCAAGGTCCATCTAGTCGTTAGAGGGCACCACTACAAACAAGGAGAGAAGCCCACTCTGCACACTAACCCAATTAGAGTGAGGGATACAAGCCCAGTTCTCTCTGTGTTATTTATAGTTCATCTTTTTGAAGGATTCTCCTTAGTTTTCAAATGTTCATAAACTGAGAAAGATGACTGCAATACAATCTCAACAATTTATCTGACATTGCATAGAAAGCCATAGTCACATTCACAATTTTAGCACTAATAAAAATTTTGGGTTGACATTTTACCTTTGAAATTTCAATTCTATGTCCCAGGTCTATATGGTTTTATACAGCTTCAGTTTACATGGCAGTTAAAGTAGAACTGCGTGCTTTTAAAAAGTTTGGCTCTTGTGTTATTTTTATCATTCATTTATAAGGTCTTGCCCTAATCAATTTTGATTATCTTGCTCAGGATTGTGTTAAATTAAAGTAGCTCAGTTGTCCTGTCACTTCACATCATATGCATATATTTCCTATGCTATAGACAGTAAATAAACAAATTGTGTGTAGCTTTCTGGAAAATTTTTAATCTAGTTCCAATGTATATGTTAATTAAGATAATTGTGTAATTTGAGTGGATCATATTCTTTATAAAACTCCAACGAGCTGCATGTAATTTTTAAAACATTTTAACTTAGTGTATCCTGCTATGGACCACTGTTTGAACTGAGATATTTGGATCAGGCTAAACATGCTGTAGACATGTTTGTTGTATGTGCCTGTTTCTATGTATAGAACAAGATACATAGCCTCTTTTTTAGGTTAGGTGTACTGGGCACATTTTGTAAATATATTGCAAAAGTCTCTCGTGGAAGCCATGTTTGTGTGTCACTTTGAGATTCTTACTGAAGAATAGTTTACCATATTGATTGATCTACTAGAAATTAAAAATTAGACCTTAAAGGTCAGTCATTGCTATTCTCTAGTGTTTCAAACATATAAATAATTTATTAAATCATATCTTTTTAAGGAAACATATTTAGATGTTTTTAGATTGATCAGAAGTCAGAAATAAATAGAATTAATATACATAGCATGTTTTGGTTATTGTTTTTGCTTTTTACAAAGTTATAGTGAATCTAAAGCCCTGGGTCTCTAGTGATTCAGGACGCTGATAGTGATTTTTCTGCATGAGACCATGTAGCGCATGTACTGTAAGAAGTGTCTTTATTAAAAAAATAGTTTTCTAGTGTTGGAAAATTTGGAGCAAGGTGCTATATTAACACAAGGTGATTAAAAACATCTAATTAAAACAATATGTATACTATTAAAATTCTTTACTTTTGATATGTTGGGAAGATGTCAGGGTTAAAAGTAAAATTGATTGGCATGTGGCATCAGTTTATATCTAAACAAAATTATGATGAAATTCTGTCCTGATTTTTTTGTGAAGGGAGAGGGTTGATGAGTGGCAACTCTTCATCTAGTCGCTTACTGTAGTTTGCTTGAAGTTGATTTGTCCAGTAGCCATGGTGACTAAAATGAATTCTCAGAGTTCTTGTCATTTCCTTAGACTTCATTAAAAAGGAGCCATGTTTTATTGGGAAAATGATAACATTCAGCAAAATTAGAGGGAAGATTTGCCTTTAGTAAATGACTCTTATTTTCTCTTAGGGACTGAGATGAAGTGACCCAAAGCAGCCAACTATACTTTTAAAGTGAAGCTATACCAAAAGCTTAAAGCAATAATATTTTGATGTTAGTCTTATACATCTTATTAAATATTATTACACATTTCAGTTTCTTTTCTTAACCCATGTTTGAGATTTTAAATGTAAAATTTATGTATCTTTAATACAAAGAAATACATAGATTTTTAAGGCAACAAAAGCTTAATATTTAACAATAGTTATTATAGTCTGTATGAGTTCTTCCTATTACCTAATTTAATTTCATTTGTATTTTTTTCTATTGCTGTTTTCTTATTTGCTGAATAAAGCCTATTGTAAACATTAATGTAAGAATTCTATTTGATGATTGTAAAGCGCTTTCTATTCTTGCAAAGACAGTAAGAACATTCATGTGGCTTTCTAATCCTCACCACTGTGAGGTTTTTCATGCATTTTTGGGGGTTCTCTTTCTTGATGGAAGTTTTTTTTTTATAGTTTTTCTGCTTAATTATTAACTGTTGTTAACTTACATGAAAGCAAATTTTATTTCAACTCTCTTCCTATCTTCTGAGCTTGCAAATACTGAAATTTATTTTGATATTTAAATATAGATCTTCCAACTGTATGCTTGGAGTGATCAGTCCTTTTCTACTTAGGAAAAAATGAAAGTAGATTAAATAAAAATTTTAGAATATAATTGGAAATTATTCTTTAAAATTTATAATATTATTATAAATACAGCTATAGGAAGCTCTTTTAAGATGAGTGGTCTTTCTCTTTTCATCCCCATATTGATGTTTTATTTGAATTTTCAGTTTATTTTAGCTGTCTTTTTTAAGAAATCTAAAATATAGGAACTAATGAATGGCACAGTTGTGTTAAGTTAACATAACATCCAGTTTAAAATTTTAATAAAAATGCCTGAGTTAGGGAGTTGAGACTAATGGTTGATACTTTGGACCTTGTAATTTAGTGTTGGATTAAAAGGATTTGGAAATCTCACTCCTTCCCACAAATCTAATACTAATGGTCGACTGCCCTAGACTTCCATCTTAATAGGGAAAGATTTAAACTTTTTGATGCATCGTGTAAGAGCTTGCACACTTACTGTCAAGAAGCCATTATACTTACATGTATACATTTGTATATGTGTGTGCATGTATAGATACTCGGTCAAACCTTGTTTACATAAAGTAAGCATAAAATCAACTATTGTTAGATACATAATTTAAAATTAAGTGGTAAAGATTTTTTTTCTCATGGAAATATAATTTTATTTTTTCATATTTTTATTCATGGAAAATAGTCATCATCTTTCTTTCCTAGGATGTCAGCTATGTAACCCTTAAACTCTCAGTTAGTGAAAAGTAATGGTTCCCAGTTATCTTTTAATATATCACTTATATTATTTTTATAGTCATGTTTTCTATTCTCCATTTATATGGATACTCAAAATTGGATGTTATCTGGTTTCCTCATATGATTGTGATCCAGTGAAGATGCTATAAAAAACAAAATTGAATCTGCAAAACTAATAAGCTCTTCATTCTCTTCATATGTCTTAATCTTTTAGCCACAGTGATTCCTGGACCATATAATTCCTGATTTTTTTCCATATATTTATTAGTTTGTCTTCATTCTATACCTTGCACTTAAATGTCATTATGATTTTTGACTCTATATGACCCTATTTTATATGACTGACTCTTTTCCCCAGTTGATCTTGGCCAGTTTGCACTTAAGTTTTAATCTTGAGATTATTAGTCATCTCTTTTAAATAAAATAATTCAAAAATGAATATCTATTAAAAAAAACACTCTTATCCTGAACATTATACATGTGGCTAGTAAAAAGATTCAAGGAGTCTAGGACTGAGTACCCCAGAACTCTTGGGCTAGATCTTAATGTCAGTGAGGTTTTTTTAGGTGGGTTTATTATGTCTTATTAAAAAAGTAAAGTTCGTATTTAGCCTAGCTTTGCTTTCTCTGACACAAGTACAATAATTCTGTAATAGGTATAGAACTTGGGTTCCTTTTAAAGACTATAATTATTCTTCTTTTAAATAATAGTAATATGCTGTTTTGTTTGTTTTTTATTTTTAATATGGTTCCTGCAAAGTACAGGGTGGCTTGTGCCTAGGGGAATACAGCATGAACAGAAATAAGGGCACAAAGACCCACAAATACACAGCAGTAGGTAAGAACAAATGAAGAGAAGCAGGGAAAAACACTTGATGGATTTGAGGGTGTTTGGTGAGTAGGAGGACAATGTGTAAGTAGGGTTACAAATCCCATCCACAGTTATTATTATAAATTCCATAAAAAGTCCCCAAGGAATTATAAAGCTGTTCTTTCATTTGAATGGAATAAAAGCCTCACAAAAATTTATTACAAGATAAATTACATTCCATTCTTTAAGTTAACTTTCTTTTCACAAAAATGAACATATTTTTATGGGATAATTGGCTTAGCATTAAAAAATCTTTATTTTAGGTTTGATTTTGGTCATATTTTTTCCACCTGAGTATTGATGGGATTTCAAACTTAAGGAGTAAAAAATGTACAATTGTAGTTTATCCAGATGAAATTCTAGGTCCATACTTTCCTCTGCCTGACTCTAATTTTGGTCTGATCCCAAAACCATTGCCAGAACAGCTTTGAGTCACAAGACGTTGTTGTTCTTTATCTTTGTACCTGCTTTTGGCTCATTTCCTAATTTTAGATTCCACATGGTACCCTGATGTCATTGCGTGTAATTTTCTAACTTCAGCATATATTCAACATACACATAGACACACACTTTGCCCATTTAAAGAGAAGTGAAATTTCAGATAGAATAGGGGAGAGATGGTAGGCAAGAAGAGCCACCCTCTCCATCTTCACCTGCTTTGTTTTCTTTTCCTTTCTGAACCACTGGCCCTCATTGCCTTTTCCAATGGAGACGTGTGAAAGGTGGTAGAGGCGTAGATCAAGTCTTAGAATATGATAAAGGTGCATTTCACATGTCAGATGTTAGTGATTAAATGTTTTTTTTCTTTTTTCCCCAGATTCCCCTTGCTTGATTCTGAGCTAGGAAAGGTCACAACAGTTAAAATTATAGCACAGTTATGGGTTAGAGAGATGGGAGAAAGAGAGCAAAGAGATTGATTGTGTTGGTGAAGTTTGTCCATGTTGAATGAATGTGGTCAACTGACCACAAATTTCCCAGAAGGGGAATGAACAAACGTGGATCTGGTTATGCCAAGGGTAGTTGTAACTGTATCCCAGAGCACTGTGTGTGTGTGTGTATGTGTGTGTGTCTTTGGATATGTACTCAGCAGTCTTTCACTATAATAAGAAAGATATTTGTAAAGTACGTGACCACGATAATCCCTTCCAAGCATCTATGACTTTTGATTCTTTTTTCACCTATAGAATTTGTAATTGATTATCTTGCAGGCCTTTTTGGACTCTAAGGGAGTTCAAAGTCATTTGACATTAGCTGCTTCTTTGAAATTAGTACTTGTGACTATAAAATGAGTCACAAACCCTAAGTTCTAGACGTAAATCCATGTGACTTCTAACTGAAGGATATATAACAGAAATAGTATATTTCAATAATAATATTTTATTACAAATAATAACTTTATTGCTGAAATCTAAATTGTATAAAATAATTTCAAATATCTATGATATTCTACTTATAATTTATTTGGACAGTAAATTTAAACAAACTTTATGCCTTAGATTTCCTTGATTTTTCTCTTAATTCCCAGAATTTTCTATATGCAACCAGCCAGAAAAGCTTTAAAATTTCAAAGAGATCTTTATTTCCTTTCAAAAATTTATTCTATACAACTGAAAATAAAAGTTACATGGAAGTCATTCTGAGGTCCTAGTGTTTTCAAATTATGTTCTAAATTTTAAAGAATTAACTAATTTTCCATGAGCTGTTTTTCATTCCACCTTTCCCCCACTTATTCATCCAATAGTTTCAAGATTCTTAAGTGATTATTTCATCAAGTAAAGTCAACCTCAGAAATTTTAATAATTTACCACATTTATCTTAACCTTTAGCAGGTATTTTGAATTAATTTTTTGATTTTGACTGTATCTCTTTACATATTTTTATGTAAAAATGATCATGATTCTGTGTTCCCTTTGGAATTAGGAGGTATAATTTATAGAGCTAAAAGATACAACATAGACTAGGTGCAAACTGCTTTACTAATGAAAGATTCTTCTTTTATCAAAATTCTTAAGATAACATAATAAATTAAGGTTAAATAGGTTTTTCTCTAAATTTTTTCTGCCTATTAACATTTCTGAGTGAAATGCAGTAATTGTTATATAAATAAGGTTATTAGAAATAGATGAAATATTATTGCTACTGATTTATTACATACTCAAGGTACAGATCACAGTTTAATTTTATAAAGGCATATACATAAATCCTCTTTTTTCTTTGTGTTTGTCATGTATGTATTACAATTCCTTGAGGAAAAGTTCTCAAACTCCAGTTATACAAGTTGAGAAACTTAAAACTATCATAGGCTTTTTTCCCCCCTTGCTCCAGAAAATCTCTAGAATTGCACCAGAATTAGAAAATCCTGGATTATAATTCCTTGTAAGCCTAGAATAGAATGTGCCTGCTTCTAAAGATATATTTGGTGGGCATATATTAGTTTCTGGAATATTGTATTTGGCTGAGCGTTGATAAGATAACCTTGCTCTTGCCAGGAGCTCTGACTTCAAACAATTCCAGTTCTACAAGCACCTGCCAATCTCTTCCCAATCTTTAAATAGAAAAGCTTTCCTTTTAATTCACAGTGATTAATAGGCTTCCCAGTCTACTACAGAGTCACAGAAGCAAACAGAAATTAGTGAGGTAAGCATATTGATAGTTGAAATATCTCTTAACCAAACAAAATGGAAGAAGACTTGAAAGATAAAATTGTGGATATATGTAGTACTGCAGAGTCATTTAAATAAAGGTTTAGGTTTACCCACTGGGAAATAATTTCCAATGAATGTGTAGAGAATTTCACTTATCTAAAAAAGATGTAATTGTGAAAAACTTTATTCAGTGAAATGAAGTATTATTTTCCCTATAGTATCACAAAATAAATGCAGTTGTTAATTTTGTTTCTGCCAAGACTTAGGATATAAAGCATTTGGAGGAGGGTATAGGCATAATTTCGAGTATATGGAACACATTTTTAAAATCAGAAGATAATGTGGAGTCTGAATGAAATAGATTCATGCATATTTAAGTGTAAATTACCTATATATGAATTAACTGCCTTGCTAAAAATAAGCTATTTCTTGTTCTAGGTTGGCATTTTCCTGATAGCCAGTCTGTTTGTAGGCCACTTCTTTTCATGGGTTGTAGAATGAGCAGAGAATATGAAGCTAATAGCTTACTCTGAGAATGAGGCACATGTATAAATAACAAATATAAGAATGAGGGAGATGAATTTCAGTCTTGGTGTATTATATAAAAGTAAGAAAAATATATGTTCTTTGGGGGAAATTATTTTAAAATGAATAGGAAAGTGAGCTTAAAATTATATTTGTGAATATTTTTATTTCCTGCAGGAAAAGCAGAGCTTAGAATAGTTGGTAAAATGACCTAAATTCTGATATTAACTAGAAATGTCAGAATACCACCTTGTGTTTATATAGCACCTGTTTCTTAGTAGGTGGGAGAACAATGACCCAGGATTTTTGCTTTTATTTTTGCTTTGTATTTAGCTTTTATTTTGCTACATAATCAGTATAACTATACAACTGTATACTTGGAAAGTTCTGCTGGCTTAGAAATGATTAGTTTTCTCCAACATTGGTTGTTAGAGCTGCTGTTTTTATTTTTGCACCATCAGGTTTTTCTGTTTGTTTGTTTTTTTTTCCCTTGTCAGTAATCATTTTCTTCTTCTTTTTAAAAATTTAATCAACTCCTCCTAGGGCAGAGAAGAAAAATAGTCTCTGTCTTTTCATTGGATGTTTTTCCTACTCAAAACTCCTGAGTATCACTAATTACAAAGTAGCTTCATTAACTGAGTAGCTTTGTTTTTAAGAATCTGCAATTGCTGCTGTAACAATTTGTCACCAACTTTAAAGTCTAGGTTCTATTTTGCTGTGGAGGGCAGCTCACTATATACCATAGTTCTCAGTGTTTTCAAGCTCATTTACAAAACCTCTGTCTTTTCTGGAACTCTAAGAGTAAAGACTCTGTCTTCAATCTACTGATAAATTGGACAGATCAGTGTTATGGAGTCTGTTTTGTTTATTAAATTAGCTTTGCAAAGAGTCTCTTAAAATATATTGGATTCTTCCAAACCCCATTTGACCAGCAGCAAGCCTCCCTCCACCCTGATTTTTCTGTATGCAACTGCTTAACCCAGCTTTTATTTTACCAGCATCAGCATGTAAACCTAAATATTTGCTTTTGTGGTCCTTGTAAGTAAGATAAGGAATACGAATATGCAAAGACCAGATATGGAAAATGAATAGAAAAGGGAATTAAGTTTATTTTCATGGCTTGCTAATTGTTTATAATCATGTGTATACTTTTTTTTCACCATGTAAGCAGTTTGTTGAATTAACCTTTTCAGTGATTTTTATTGAATGCCACTGTCTTATAAAAATTTTAGTAAGCTACAAGTTTGTCTAATATAGATATTTTAAACTACATTTTGACTTAGATTCATTTGAGCATAAATTTTCACTATTTTTACAATTCGTTAAATAGGTAGAGAAATGAACAACTTTAATGCAGTTATTTAGTAGTAGTTTGAAAACCACTAGTTAACAGCATCTGCTTTTATTTTTATTATGTGAGCTGTTGTGTACATAACATTATTTAATATGATAACATCTTCACTATTCTAGTTTATATCTATTTATTACTTTTCAAATGTCCTGGAAAAATAAATTATTATGCTTGTTTTGTAATAATGCAGTAAATCTGTTTTTAAATTATGATCAACCTTTTATCTTTAACTAACTCCATAAGAATTGCCTACTTATATGCTTTGAGAGGAAGAAACATCTGGCATGCAGTGTGTTATCATTTAGTGATTTATGTCAAGCCATAGCACATGTACAGTTAGTTCCACAGTTTGTGTTAACAGCCATTGTTGGACCAGGCGTTTCTCCAAAGCTCATGAGTTAGGGACTGGTAATTATAGTAAGTCGTATATTATAAATAATGCATGTATGTTCCACATGAGTTATGTGGGATTTCGGCCCATTTGCTAGAACATAGCCGCATAATGATTTGTTTGGATTTTGTTGCAGATGATTGATAGTGCAGAATGTTGGCAATAATGTAAATTACTGTTGGGCTTCCTTGCAAATTTCAGTACAAGTGGTGATTTCTTCTCTTTTTCTGTGTGCTTGTCTAGTCTCGGCAGACACCTGAGGGTGAGTTCCTTCCCCTTGATCAACTTGAACTGGATGTAGGTTTTAGTACAGGGGCAGATCAACTTTTTCTTGTTTCCCCCCTCACGATTTGCCACGTGATCGATGCCAAAAGCCCCTTTTATGACCTATCTCAGCGAAGCATGCAAAGTGAACAGTTCGAGATTGTCGTCATCCTAGAAGGCATTGTGGAAACAACTGGTGAGTAAAAACATAGCTATGCCATCAAATTTCTTTATTCCATAATAACTTTATATTACATGCATAATACCTCTCCTAGATTGGGCTAAATGTCTCAGCTTGCAATAATGGAAGTAATGATTTGTCTGTTATTCTTTGTAACATTCAGTTGATACTGCTTTGAAAATGAAGATTTATTGTTGTGATGATTGCATGTGTAATGTTAACTCAGAAATACTTACTGCAAGACAAAAAAGGGAACTGAGATGACTCCTGGAAATGATTATGATGTTCTAGTTTAATTGTGGAGTTGGATTTCCTATAATCATATTTTTTAAAAGGTTTAAGGTTAAAATAAATTCAGGGCAATTAGTGAGCAGCCTGAACTCAGCAGGCATATTCTTGCCTTAGGGATGGTGATTTGGGTGTCACTGATAGAGCTTTGATATGCTACTAAGTGCAACCTCAGTGGAAAATTCCCTGTGTGTACATGTGTATGTGTGTGTGCGCGTGTGCTAAAGCAGCATTTTAATTTCAAAGTAGGTCAGTAGATTTCCCCAGCTGAACCTTGACAAAAAAATATTTAAAAAGAAAATTTCTTCCTTTTCTGCTTTGCTATAGCTAGCTGTGTGCTGTATGTTATTCTTTAAGATGCAATGTTGGTAATGCTGCGAATACTCACAATTTGCTACTCTCTGAGGAGAACAAGGTTGGCAAAAGAAAAATAACAGTAAATCAGAGTATATTATTTGGGACCTAAGCATTGCCAGTTGGTTTGCAATCTGCTGGATGCTTGAGACTAACAATGGAATATCTACATAGTTATATCTATCAGTCTGTCTATCTTGAGTTTTATCCTTGCTACAAATAGTGAGAAAGCAGAAATATTTTCACTTTCCTTTTTTTCTGGCAATATCATTCTAGTCATTTTAAAGTGCTAGTTATTATGTATAAACTATAGCACTGAAAGTTTTAATAACATTGGCAATAACATAGATGCATTCAAGCCTTATGTCAAGGTAGATGTTACAAAAGGAAAGAATCTCCCACCTTGACATAAAGCTTTGTCTAAGGAGCAGGGGGAGGCAAGCCATTGTAATATTATACATCTGCTAGATAATGCATATTTGAAATGTCGGCAAGATACTTAATCTCTATAAACTTCTTTTTTTCTCTCTGAAAGGAGAAAGATATAATAATCACCTTGAAGCTACTTGTTGTATTACTATTATTTTGTTAACATTAGTGCTTCACTTTAAAATTTAAGGTTTGGAGGACAATGAGTAAAGACTTAATTCATCAATCTTTATCTGGAATTTGATTTCTGTGGACAATTTTATGGTTTAAATTCTCTAGATTTTTAACTTACAATTGAAATCATGTGGTAGTATATTTTAAAAAATATATTGATAAATGATGAAACCAATCTGTAAAAGCTTCTAGTTCAAGAAATCTTTAAGTTTTATTCTCCTCATTTATTGAAGTAATAATATATTGTTAGCGCTTAAACAGCAGATGGTTTTTATTGATTTGTTTTTATAGCATATGGTTCTACTTTTGACACAGCTGGTTTTTATTTATTAATTGCTTATTATTCTAATCACTGCCACAGTGAAGTTTCTGTTTCACTTGACAGTCTCAGAAACATTTCACTAGTGATTTCTGTCTACCTATCTATCCATTCATCCATTTTTCCCTACTTATCTCTAGTTAGTGTGTATCTCTTAGGAATGAGAAAACTCTTCTACAAAATCACAATATAATTAAGGAAAAAATCAGAATATTAGACAATGATACAGTACTATTACTTAGCTCATAGGCTACCTTCAGTTGTTCTCGTAATTTCCATCATGGCTATTTTTTCCTGGTTCAACATCAATTTAAGGATTACGCCCTTCTTTGTTTACTTGTCTTCTCAGTCTCAAGATGGAATAGTTCCTCAACCTTACTTTGTGTTCTTGACCTTGATGTACTTGAAGTGTAAAGGCCAGGTATTTAATAGAATGTCTCTCAACTTGGATTTGTCCGAGCCTTCCTTATTCATTAGTTCTTTCAAATTTTGCCTTCTACATGGGCATCTTAAGGGAATACTGAAGCGGACTGTTTTTAAAATACTCGTATGTGTTCTTGACTGAAGTGTCTCCATCAGATTTCAGAGGATCATGGTTAGTAAATGATATTCAACATAAAGTAATTTGGAGTTTTGTAACATTAAATTATTCATGAGGACTGTAGATTTCATTTAAACAATTTCTCTCTTCTCCTTTTTTTTTTTAAAATAATGAACTGGCAGAGAGTACTTTCCACAGAAAATGTGGAAACTTGACTGGAAACTGAATTTCTTATTTAGAGATCGCCTTTCATGGAGAAAAGAATAAAGTCTACCTCCTCTTAACCTCTTAACTAAGCCTGTTTTCTAAATCCAGTATAGCAAGAAAAACAGCAAAACATTACTCATGATTTATACATGTTATTTCATGGAAACTTTGATATTTTGTTTGTGTATATGCTCTAACTAATTAAATCATGTACTGTTCAAACTCTGTAAAATCTGTCTATATTCTCAGACCTTCCTGAGTCTGGTAAAAATATCATAAACATTCTTATGTCCATATGATCATTTAAAATTATACTGAGGCTTATTTAGATTCATTTTTCAGGATGTTTCCTCCTTTATCCTTTCATTCATAATACTTTCTCATAATAGTTATTTGCTTAGAATAAGGCAAATATGATCTTTGGGGATGTTTTGAACATCAGTAATACCATTTTAGCTCCAGTGTTTTTTTTTGTTTGTTTGTTTGTTTCACAGGCTTGTGACTGTTTACTCAATGTAACTTTTCATCATACTTAACGTTAAACCACTAAGATTTTTTTAAATCACTCATTCATTCACTAGATAAATATATGAATACATGCTCTGTACTTGGAAAATATTTGAAATTCTGGCAATATAAAGCATGCTTCCCAGGCTTAGGTTGACAGTCAGGAAAGGTCTCTCTGAGAAGGAGATACCAAAGTGGAGACTTGCCTGTCAAGAAGGACCTTCTAGGTCTGTCTGGAGGAGAGCACAGCAGAGCTGAGAAGCAACTGGTACAAGGATCCTGAGTTGGGAACCAACCTAACTGATTCCAGGAACTAAAAGAAGGAGGTGGATGGTTAGGATAGAGTGAGCAATGTAGAGTGTGGGGTGAGAAGTCAGAGAGGTGGGGGGGCACCTCTACATGACAGAGGATTATATTGCATTGCTCCAGCAAGTGCTGGGATTTGATTCAAAAGCAAAGCCTGCATTGAAATGCTACGAGTAGTAATTTAGTAATCTCAAACTCTATATAACTGACAAAAAGCTTTTTTTCATATAAACTGGATTGCATGCAGTTTACTTAAAAACAAGTGACCCCAATGCCTAGGGAATGTATTAAACTTTTGACAGTTTTTGTATTAATAGTACTAAACTTACAGCCTTTACCCCCCAGCACAGGCACACCATTGCTCACTTGGCTGCAATCCTCTGATGAGGATCTTCTGATGTCATTTGGTTTTTGCCTCTTTCTTTCCTGTAGTCACAGTGGGAGTGGTGGTGGTGATGAGGAGGGGGGTGGAAAATTAGAAGCTTTCTCATTTCCTTGAGTCTCAGCTTCCAGCTCAAGACTCACAAATAATTACTTTCCCCACCTCCTTGGAAATACTCCTCAGTGATCAGGTTCAGGGATGCTGCCTTGCTTGTTTCTAATGAGCTGGTCTTTCACTTCAAGGAACAGAACATCCACCTCTTCATGAATAACCTCTGCTTCTTGGCTCACACAGCAAATTTCTAAACATAGGTTACCTCCAACTCTTGCTCTCTTTGCTGCTTCTCCCAGGAGGGAGAGCACTGCTAGCGGCAAACAGCATTGCAGATTTGGCTCATTAGAACTCGATGCTTTCAAACTTCAATCTGCTCTCCGCTGCTATTTGGCAGTCTTCTTAATTGTCTTTTCTGCACTCCCAGGCTCTGTCCCCATGGGATCTATTTTAGCCCTTTTCTCTCTTTCCATGCCCCTAGTCCCAGCTGTCCTGTGCCTTAGCGTACCATCTTTCCACCTAGTCTATCAAAAAGAATGTGATGCTTCAATTTTGATACTTTTTTTTTTTTTTGCCCTCTTTGTCCGTTTCTCATAACTATCTTCTCTTTTTCTTTGCTGGTGTCTGTGAGTAAAATATCTTTATTCTTCTTCAAAACCATCTCCTTTATCATTATGTTTATTATCTGTGACTCAAATGCCAATACTTATCATACCTAATACTTAAAATAACTGACTCTCATTTCTCTCAAACGTGTTCCAGGGTGTTCTTCATGAAAAAAACATAATCCAATTATTTATTCCTTTATACTCAAGGTTCTTTCTGGAATTCAGAGACACCACATTCTCTCTCTCCTTCTTTTTTGTTTCTTCTAATTTTTATTTTCCAGTTGTTCCTTATAACCTGTATGACTGCCTCTCCCTATAATTTTTTCCTGGATCGCTGCCCTTCCCTCCTTTCCTTTTGAATCAAACTACTTGATTTTTTTTTTAATGAATCCACAAAGTACTTTCAAGTCTGTTATTTCTCTTATCTCCAGCTATGAGAAGGAAATGGCAACCCACTCCAGTATTCTTGCCTGGAGAATCCCATGGACAGAGGAGCCTGGGAAGCTACAGTTCATAGGGTCGCAAGAGTCGGACACGACTTAGCGACTAAACTTCTACTATGAAGTCTCTCATTCAGTTGTGTCCGACTCTTTGTGACCCTGTGGACTGTAGCCCACCAGGCTTCTCTGTCCATGGGATTCTCCAGGCAAGAATACTGGAGTGGGTTGCCATTTCCTTCTCCAGGGGATCTTCCCGACCCAGGGATCAAACCCAGGTCTCCCATATTGCAGGCAGATGCTTTAACCCCTGAGCCACCAGGGAAGCCCCATGAAGTCTCTCATTGGCCTTATATATGCCATCAATTTCCAGGACATTCTTCTACTCAGATGTCACTTTTTTGATTCAGAGTCAACTTGTCTAAATACCAAGTAATCATCTTATCCTCAAATTACATCCTCATCTGGAAAGTTTGTCCCTTTTAATCATGACTGTTTTATCCAAGATCTCTTCCCCTTTCTTCCTTTTTAAAAATTATCAAATTAAATCATTTCACAAATATCTATTGAATACCTGTTACAGGCTAAACAGTATTCTAGACTTTGGGGACATGTTAGTTAACAAAACACAATTCCTGTTATAATCACATGTGGAAATGAGACAATAAAATGAAGAAGTGCCTCATTTAGAATGTTAGAAAATAAATGCTATGGAAAAAAAAATAAGAAAACAAGGCAAGAGGGATTAGAGTTGTAGGGAAGTCAGGGTAGGCTGCAATGAGAAGATGACTTTTAAGCCCAAACACAGTACCTTGAGTAAAGCAAATCCTTTTTCTTTGAAAGGGATTCTGGATAGAGCTTCAGCAGTTGTAAGTGCTCCGAGAGAGCCGGTAACTGGCTTCTGCTCTCTGTTAGTGATGTTTCTTAATTCAACTCTTCCTCTTTAAGTTCACTTCTAAATCACAGTAGTTGTCTCAGGAATGGATTTAGTATTTGCTTACATGGAGACTGTGCATTGAATGGTTGCTTGGTGAATTTGCTTCAACACTATCGTAATAAACCTGTCCTCAAAAAGCCCTAATGCCTGCCAAAGTGCATGTGTTCCTTCCTGAGAAAATTAGGCTGCTTTGCTTCCTGTAATGTCCATACACTGATGCTCCCTTTTGCTCCTATGTCTGCGATAATACCATTTTCATTACCTAGGACAGCATTTCTCTCTTCTCTTACATGGTATGAGAACTGCCATATTTGTTTAGTTTTCCCTGGACTCTATAGTCCATGTGCTTTCCTTTAATAACTCATTTAAAATGCTGTTTTATTTTTTACTATGAAAGGGCTGTTAAATGCATTCTTATTATAGGAAAAAAATTGAAAATACAAATATGCAAAATAAAGACTTTAGTCTTATTTTCAGCTACTGTACAGTTAATGTATAGGTCATTGACCTTTCAAGTGTCCGTATTCAGATATATTGTTATTAAACATGTGCTGTTTTATAACGTTCTTTATTGTATAATATGTGTTTAACATCTCTCCTGTCAAATTACGGAGAAGGCAATGGCAACCCACTCCAGTACTCTTGCCTGGAACGTCTCATGGACGGAGGAGCCTGGTAGGCTGCAGTCCATGGGGTCGTGAAAAGTTGTACACGGCTGAGCGACTTCACTTTCACTTTTCACTTTCATGCATTGGAGAAGGAAATGGCAACCCACTCTAGTGTTCTTACTTGGAGAATCCCAGGGAAGGCAGGGCCTAGTGGGCTGTCGTCTATGGGGTCGCACAGAGTTGGACAGCAGCAGCAGCAGCAGCATGTCAAATTAGGGTTCTACACCCTTCATCTTAATGACTTTATTGTATGCCAGTTGTATGTATTTGAATTTTTATTATCTGTCTCCTACTCTGGAATTTTTAGCCATTTCCTTTTTATTGAGATAAAGACCCTTATAGGCCATAAATTTAATTTATTACAACTTTACTATTTTATATTAATTCTTAGAGATGAAATTCCTGGGTAAAGGAACATATGTATTTATTTGTTTTTAACATCTATTTTAGGGTTGCTATATGGAAAGTTGACACCAATTTACATCTGGATATGAAGGTTCCCATTTCTTCATACCCTTGCCAATAATGGATATTATAATCAGTTTTATTTTTGCCAATTTGACATCATTTTATTCTAATTGATTACTAGCAAGGTTGAAATTATGGTATTTATTGACTATGAATTTTATTCCAGGAATTCTCAGATACTGTTGCTCATTTTGCTTGCAATTTATTGTATGTATAAATTGCTTATATAATTAGAACATTATTTTGAAAAACTCTATCCCTAGTAGTCTGTATACTATTATCAAAATAATTTCTTTATTATATATACATGTATGTATTTTTCACATTCATCTCCCATGTGCTTTATTAATATCTCGAGATAAACTGTAAACTGCCAATATTGATTAAGGACTTTGTTTTGAGGCTATATTTTTTATATCACAAATTGTATATCATTGATTGCAAAAAGTAGTAGATACCAATAAACACTTCTAATCTGTTTTTTGTTATTTTTAACTGATTTTAATAGAGTTGCTCTCTATTTATAAGCTTGCTTTCTGAGTCACACATTATTTTCTTGTAGGAAATTAATCAACAAATCCTTGTTGATGATTCATGTTATGGTAGGTGTACGTTCATGCCTGCTCTTTGTGACCCCATGGACTGTAGTCCACCAGGCTCCTCTGTCCTTGGAGTTCTCCAGGCAAGAATACTGGAGCGAGTTGCCATTTCCTCCCCCAGGGGATTTTCCTGACCCCGAGATCGAACCTGAGTCTCCTGTACCTCCTGCATTGGCAGGCAGATTCTTTACCACTGAGCCACCTGAGGATCCCCTATGGTAGGTGTAAGATATTACAAAGGTGATAAAGGAGGAAGCCCACAGTCCAAAGGGAGAAAGAAGTTGAACGAAATTGACTATTAGCAATGTGTGCTCAAACAGATGTATGTCATGCTATAGTATAGGCCAAGAGTAGTGGTTCCTGATGGATTTGTTCTTAAACAGTCTGAGAAAGCCCCCTAGGGGACACAGCATGGGTTGAGACAGGAAGGTGAAGCAGAAGGTCATAAGGAGGGTAAGGACAGCTGGACATTCCAGCCCAAGGAACAGCAAATGAGAATTCATTTTGTTAGAATCAAATCGTTTTATGTGGTCCGGATACAGGACAGGTGGAGGGGGATTGCCTGGAGATGAGCCTATCCCTGATCCGTGATTTGAACCTCATTCAACAAGTAGTAAAGCCCTCCAGGGATTTGAAGCAGGAGAATGCCACAATCCCATTTGCGGGATCGAATCCCTTTGGCTGCAGGTGGAGGATGGATTGAGTGGGGCTGAAACCGGAGGCAGACCAGTCATTAGCTGTTACAATAGGCCAGACCAGAGATAATTGGTTCCTTCGTGAAATTGTCTGACTCAGACAACTATATAACTGTTGAAAGTAATGAAAAAGGCCTCTGGTTCCAAAGTTGTTACTTATGATTAAACACGAATGGGAAAAATCAGCTCCAGGATCTTTCCCACTGAAGTTCCTCTGGCTATTTAGAAGAAGCTGAGACAGAGAAACAATAAAATAAATTGAGAAAAATAAATCAAACAGCATGAAGAAGCCACTGACTTCTCCTTACTAGTGAAAAACAGTTGGAAATTTTCTAATGAAAAAAATCACAGAGCAGAAGCTCAACTTGTGAATAATTGAGATGTGCCTACAATTTTCCTCTGTGAATGAGTCTACAATATTTAGCTTTATTGGTGGTAATTAATAGTTACACTTTAATGATCCTTCCAAAGATAGTGTTCAGCAAACCCCTAGTGTTACTGCAAATGATGTAGCTCCCTCTTGACTACTGGAAATTTTATTCATCCTTCCTCATTGAAAGTACTGAATCATTAGCCTGTGGGCTCCTTGTCCCTTTTGTATTCAGGACCTAAATCAGGGATGTCTTGTTTATTTTCTGGTTTCCCTATTCCTTCCCAGGTTGCAGTTGCCTTTTAAGGTAAGTGGTGTTTCAGAAGACTTATCTTGCCACATGAGACCCATGGATGTATATATTTTGGAAATCTCAAAGTACCCTCCAAGTAACTTCTATGGTTATATATTTGTTTGACATTTATTGTTTCTTAATTGTGATTTTTTTTCTCTTTTAGAGATAGCTTTTGAATAATTTGTTGAGTCGAAATAGAATTCGGCATGGATTCTTTTTAAAATATAAGGGAATTTTTATGAATAATTTCTAAATAAAATCTTGGTTTTTTTTTTTCTTTTGATAGGCTATTATAAACATTTTCCCAGGGACTTTAAAAAATTAATGCCTAAACAGTGAGGCATGAAGTAGGATAACTAACCCCACTAATCTGAAACTGAAAGGTTTTCTGAGGCTTGTAGCTTTCAGTGCTATAGGAGCTCTGAGCAAACTGGGATGGTTAGTCACCCAAATTCACAGTCAGGAATGTTAATTAAGCCCTCCTAGAAGCCTGCTTCAATATAATGTGGAAGTTTGCTTCATTGGTGGTGGAATAGGTCTTCTCAACTCATTATTGGAGTTACTCCACTGTTTTCCATATTCTGCCTTTATCAACGCTGAATCCTCAAAAATACATAAGAAGAATATTTTCATATGTTACTTTCTCTATTATTTTCCTATCTTGTATAGAATATTTAATTAATACAATCCTCAGTGTTTTAGAATGAAGTTTATCATTTGTTGTGCAGGAGGGTGGTATGGGTAAGTTACTGAGGCTAAGGTGAGTTGGGAAGGGTTGACACTATATTTGTCACAATTTGCATATGAGGGATATGGTAAAGTAGTAGTAGTAATATGTGCACGCTCAGTTGTGTCTGACTCTTCATGACCCCATGGACTGTAGCCCATCAGGCTCCTCTATCCACGAGACTTTTCCAGGCAAGAATTCCAGAGTGGGTTGCCACTTCCTACTCCAGGGGATCTTCTGGACCCAGAGATCAAACCCGCATCTCTTGTGTCTCCTGCATTGGCAGGCAGATTCTTTACCACTGCGCTACCTGGGAAGCCAGCACAATAAAGAAGTCAGCAAACCTTATAGATAACATAGCTAATTGTTAAAATGTAAGCGTGAGGGATTGTAATTGGGGAAAACAGTTTTGATGAAGATGTGGCTTAGTCCAGTGACAAGGAACATCAAGATTTACACTTCAGGTAATTTTCAGAGATTTTCAAGGTAGAGTCCTGGGACTGACTGCATTGGAGTCCCATGGGATACTTATTAAAATACTGACTTTGGGGCCCTCACTTAGTCTTACAGTGTTCAAATATCTGGTGTTTGTGAACCAAGAAATTTGCATTTGTAATAGGCTCCCCCGTGATTCTTATTAAGAACATTAAAGTTTGAGAACTCCTCAATCCAGCAACTAGTAAAGCCACAAATATTTAGTGAATTAATTACTCAACTGAAATACGAAGGACTAATGAAAGAGAACATAGCTCTTTAAATTTCTGAAGTCTTCAGAGATGAAGCTTTGTGTCGACTCAGACTGTGCTGATCAATGTAGCCAAATGCAAATGAATGTGGGTGGAAAACAGTGAAAATCAGGAGTATGAATTAAAATGCATTGCTATTCATCATCTTAACGAAGAACAAGATGTGATAGCTATTGTAGAACATTGTGTGAAGATGTAATATAAATGCCAAACAGCAGTGTTAGTGCCACTCACTGCTGGAGAGTATTTCCATCACTGAAATCACTACATATGGGCTTGACCAGAACATTGCATGCAAGTATTTAATGCATGCAGTATTTACTGTTTCATAAGAGGAATTATGCCTGTGAATGTCTTCAGCCCCTGGTCCCCACCTTATTTCTGAGTCTTATTTTTCTTTATTCTTCTGCGGCACTGCTCCCTCAGGTCGGTTCGTTGTTGGGCTGGTCCCAACATTTGGTGCCCAAACAGGGACCTGAGCTTTCAAGGCTTTCTTGACGGTGCCAAAAGACTCAGGGAATTCCAGCCGAGAGACTGGAGGACAGTGACAGTACTTGATGATGGACAACACCACTGGATACCAGGAAGGCATGTCAAAGAAAGGACGGAAGAGGACATAGTTTGACATCGATCCTCCTGGAGAGCCGCCAGTGATGGGGATAAGAAGACTGACAATCTGCAACTACTTGGAACAGGCTCCAAGGACCAACAAAGCCAAGCGGCCCACTTGGGGCCAATTGAAGAAACTGACCATTGAAGGGGAAACATTGGTCAAAGAGCAGGGACAGCTTTGACCTTGGCTGCCTTGTTCTTGGCTATGTTATCTGTGATAACTACCACGGTAGGTGCTAATCATACTTATTGGGCATATGTACTCAGTCCTCCCCTATTAAGCCCGATTACATGGAAGGATTCTTCTGTTCCAGTTTTCATAAATGACTCTTCTTTGTTACTCAGACCTTTGGACCCAGCCTTCCTTTAAAACCAGAAGAGGGCCGACAACTTTCAAATGTTAGTGTTAATTTTACTGTGGGAACAGGTCTTACACCTATATGTATGGGAGCGGAGACTCATTGTCTTGAGAGAGGATTTCAGAGTTGGTTATCTATAGTTAAAGAACCTATAAAGAACCAGCGAACAAAACTCATTTTTTTAAATTAGAATTATTTTCCTTTAATATCACAGGAGAAAGTACTCCTATGTTTCTGCCCCATCTACTTAACTGTATTATTTCTATAAAATCTGGAATAGAACATTGG
Organism: Bos javanicus; assembly: GCF_032452875.1. Classification (NCBI taxonomy): domain Eukaryota; kingdom Metazoa; phylum Chordata; class Mammalia; order Artiodactyla; family Bovidae; genus Bos; species Bos javanicus. The sequence continues at coordinate 41,421,086 of NC_083869.1, read as the reverse complement.
GTACAATGGAAATTGTGTAAAGCTAATACTGGACTTCCCTGGTGGCTCAGAGGGTAAAGTGTCTGCCTGCAATGCAGGAGACCTGGGTTCGATCCCTGGGTTGGGAAGATCCCCTGGAGAAGGAAATGTCAACCCATTCCAGTACCCTTGCCTGGAAAATCCCATGGATGGAGAAACCTGGTAGGCTACAGTCCATGGGGTTGTAAAGAGTCGGACACGACTTCACTTTCACTTTCAAGAGGAATTATCTTTATGTTTACTGCAAAGTTCAGTAGGACTTGTTTTTTTTTTTTCCTTCATAATTTTACATTAATACTAACCCTGGCTGTTAATCATTAAAGCTAAAGATTTGAGGGCTTTGTTTTCTGGGGTAAGTTTTGTGGAAATTGCAGAGATTAAAGAGAAAGTTAAAAAAGGAAATGGATAATGAGGGAGTAAGATTTGAGATTCAGATGGAGTGAGTTTATCTTGACAAATAAGGATTCTAGACCCAATTTTTGTTGCTTCACTTTGATTAGTTTTCTTTGTCCTAGGCTCTGTTTGGAAGAGCTGAGATCATTAACCCATTCAGCTCATAGCGGAGAGCTCAGAACTGCAGTTCAAGTGAAAAATCATGGCTGCCGTTGTTACTGTTGCGGTTGATAATGAATGTTGAATAAGATAAAAATATATGGGGTTATTTCATAAGCTTGTATTTTATTAGTCATAAATGATGGTAACAGAGTGCCATTACAAAACCGAGAAGCTATCATCCTGGGGCAGGAGAAAAAGGAGGACAATTCCTTCTTTGTTGTCCGAAGATGACTTACCTTTGGAGCCTAAACTTCATTGTGTTGATTATGGATGATGTGTATTTTCTGAATGTCTTGTGCCAAAAATAACTCACGAGCCTGAGAGTAGCTCTTGTTACAATCATTCCTGCTGCGTAGTTCAAAGAGTGATGTCTGGATGATTTGATCTTAAAGGCTTTTGAAAAAAATGCATCTTTGTCTTCCAAATATCTGTCAAGCAACCTTTTTGTACACCTCTAAATAATTTTTATTATAATTTATACCTTTTATTTTATTTTGTTTGATTTTGTTTTTACTTTAGATTTCTTGTCATTTAAAAAAGTTGGAAACTTAATGACATTAGTTTTCAGATCCCTTTTTAGGCACATGTAGTATTAACTCTGTAGCATATCTCAACATTTAGATACAGACAAAAATCTGAGTCCATGAGAGGAAATCTTTCTTCCAAATGTACAATATGAAGGGGTAACTTTGGAAAGGGAAGAGCTTTGATAATTAGGGAAGGATTGGACCTTCGGAACAGAATGTATATGTATAAGCTTCCAGCACCGTTTTTATTACTTTTTCAGTGCGAAGGGTTTACTTTCTGACTCATGCTCCTGATTCAGCAGTTCCCCAGAAATGGCTCTGATCCTTCCGTATTTGGCAGCACTGCTTAGAGAATGTAGAGAGAAAATGATGTAGCCTCTTTGTATGTGTGTATTTATTCAGATTAGCATTATCGGTTCCAAAAATGTTTTAACATGTGTTATCTGTTTCTTTCTAGTTTTGCTTTGCTCTACATTTCTCCCAGTGGCTTTTTTTTTTCAAATGTGCTTCATTACCTTCATTTTAATTTGTATGCATTAAATGCAAAGGTTTGTTAAGCTTATTTGGCTTATTTTCTTCATTTAGTTAAGCTTTTAACATTTTATAGCCTGTAAATTATAGAATGGTAGTGACTCACCATAATCCCTTATGAAAAAGTTTAGGAGTCTTGAGTTTTTAAGGCCTGTTTGCCAAAATTGAGGACAGACTTTGGTCTTAAACTTTTAATGTAATACATTGATGGTTTGTTGTTTTTTGTTCAATTATTTATTAGTGTTTAAATTCAGTCTAACAAACTGAATTTTGCTTATCTTTTAAATATGTCTAAAACATTACTAAAGAAGGGACCTAACCTTTATAGAGTGCTTTTATATATTCCAGGTTCTCCTAGACCAGTTGTGTGGATATCAGTTAAAATATTGTATCTTAGTTGAACTGGTCATTTAATCATATCTGCCCAATATCATATGTTCCTTGGCTTGGATATGCTTGGTTAGTCTAATATGCTATTTCAGCTTTGAAGAAGTGTATTTCTTTCTTTTCTTTACACTAGAAGCCATAATATTACCAAAACCAGAGAAAGTTGACAGGAAGGTAAACAGGGCACATATATTATTTTTAAAAACTAATAGAATTGAAATGATAATATCATAAAGTACACCTTAGTGATATTTTAGTTGAAATGAAAATGGAAACTCTGATTCTATGAGGTAAAATAACTTGCCTGACTTTTGAGAACAAGTTGATGGAAGAGTCTGGAATATATCTTCACACTTTGAGTCTTATTCAGGCTTTCTTCTCATTACCAACAATGATTCATTTACTTAAATGTAATTCTTGTTTACCATCTTCAAAATAATTAATAATGATGGCGATTGTGTATCTTTTAAGACATGTCAAGGATTTTCTCCCTGTTACTAGAGTTTTAGTTTTTGATCAGGTCAACTAGTTACCCAGCTGAGGAGAGGGGAAGGTCAGTCAGGAGATGCATGCCTTATAAATAGGCCTGGTCTTGAACAGACTGCAAAGTCCTTTTGGGGATAAATACAATATGACTGATAGTTATCCAGCTCATTCATGTTTTCAAAAACTATGTATTAAGTAACTGTATATTTCAAGCACTGTTCCAGGCAGTGAGTACATGTGATGAATAAGAAAGTCTGAGGATGCCAGTTGGCAAAATTCATGATCCAGTGAGAACTAACACTTATCGAGGCAGTGAGAGTAATGTAAATTGGGAAATATACCATTAGTGGTATAATTAGTAGGAGATGTCTCAAAGCTACAACCTATGCTTAGAAATGGTAAGGGAGTTAGCCAGGCTAAGAAGGAGTAGAGAGTACTACTGGAAGACTGAACAAACTTGGAAGACCTCAAGTGTAACAGACAGAGAACACTTGCTTTGTTTAAGGTATTGAGTGATGTTCACATGGTTAGAGATAGAGTATATATGGGGTTATTGTTGTAGTTCAGCTGCTAAGTCATGTCTGACTCTTAGCGACCCCATGAACTGCAGCACACCAGGCTTACCTGTCCTTCACTGTCTCCCAGAGTTTGCTCAGTTTCATGTCCATTGAGTTGATGATGCTATCTAGCCATCTCATCCTCTGCCACCCTCTTTTCTTTTTGTCTTCAGTCTTCCTGAGCATCAAGGTCTTTTCCAGTGAATCGGCTCTTCTCATCAGGTAGCCAAAGTATTAGGGCTTCAACTTCAGCATCAGTCCTTCCAATGAATATTCAGGGTTGATGTCCTTTAGGAAAATATCATATGCAGATGATATATGGGGTAATGGAGAAATAAAGAAGTTTCAGGAGATGGTATTGGAAAAATAAAGGCTGGAAAATGTAGCACTTTTAAGACATTTATGTGTTTGCACTTAATTATTTTGAGCAATGAGGAACCACAGATGGCTTTTAAGTAGAAGAATGATGTGATCATAATTACATTTTAGGAAAAAAATCACTCTGGCTGAATTTATCAAAAGTATTAAGCAGGAGAAAAAAATAAAGATGGGTTGATCAATTAGGGTGTTAGAGCAGTAATTTGGATGAGAAGTGATAATCTGTTGCTAGGGGAAGTTTGAAAATGCATCTGGTGGCTCAGCTGGTAAAGAATCTGCCTGCAGTGTGGAAGAGCTGGATTCGATGCCTGGATTGGGAAGATCCCCTGGAGAAGGGAATGGCTACCCACTCCAGCGTTCTGGCCTAGAGAATTCCATGGGGTCGCAAAGAGTTGGACATGATTGAGCAATTTTCACTTTCACTTTGGCCAACATATTGGGAAAGACTTGTTGAAAAGTCTTGTTGAGGTATGTAAAATTTCACATTGCCCCTGATGAAATTTGATGTCTGAAGATGATGACACTTAAGATGAGGAAATTGCAGACTTAGGGGTGTAAAATACAGGGACTATATAGCACGAGATTTTCTAAATTCATATTTGGACTAAAGAGAGAGATGTATGCAGTGGAATAAGCCCAGAAATTACAGCTGGGAAAGTATTGGGAAGTCGTGGATAGATCTCAGGGCTGGAACTTCAATTTGTTAGGGAAAACAGAAGGTATAACAGGTATTTAGAGCAGGAGAGTGCTACGGTCAGATTTGTACCTAAAGGTCTCTGAATAATGATGTATAAAATAATAGTAGTGTATATATCAATTAACATTGTCTTTCTCATTTCATTGTTTTCTTTGTTCATTTTGAACCTCCTGGGAGAGGAAAGATAAATAAAATGGATATGGTTTGAATTCCTTTACCTTTTGAAAAATGCTTTACATCAATATGATTTGTAAATTTTGGAAACCAAATGAGAGATGCTAAATACTTTAGTTAAAATAAGTAGTCCTAAATTATTATTTTCCATCAATATTTGCTGCAAAAACTTATTCTTTAAATTAGATATGTAGAATGAGTTTGTCTTCAATGTGATCTTTTTTTTTAAAGACCTACTATAGTGTGGTATATAAACAAAAATGTCAAATTAGAATCGGAATTTAAAAACCTTTTTTAGATCTGTGTAAAGAAATCCTCTGTGTTAGTTGCTCAGTCATGTCCGATTCTTTGTGATCCCATAGACTGTAGCTCACCAGGCTCCTCTGTCCGTGGAATTCTCCAGGCAAAATATTTCTACAGGGAATCTTCCCAGCCCAGGGATCAAACCCGGGTCTCCTGCATTGCAGGCAGATTATTTGCTCTCTGAACCACTGAAATGTTTATTTGTACTGTATAACTTAAAATTAAGTCCTAGAGAGCCCTGTTGAATTGTGCTCCACTTATCTTTCAGAGAAGGAAATGGTAAACCACTCCAGTATTCTTGCCTTGAGAATCCCATGGACGGGGAAGCCTTGTAGGCTACAGTCCACGGGGTCACAGAGAGTTGGAATGACTGAGCGGCTTCACCTTCACCTTATCTTTCAGAATTCTTTAAGAAATAAAATTATGACTCTGTGATGAAAACTAAAACCTCAGAAATTTTAAATGTGTTAAAATTAGATAAATGCTTTGTGTGAAGATAAAAATTGTAATTTTATAGTTATGGAAATTAGTCTATAAGTGACAACATCTAAGACGATACTGTGAGTGTCTGAACTTACAAAATGTTGATGTGTGTGTCTGTACAAATGTGTCTTCTGATGAATACACTTAAAATTAACCAAATGATGCTATTATTATTTTGATCTTTGCTATATTAAGAATAATTAAGTTCAGTGAGTGCTGAATATAGGTAAATTCTGCCATGTTTCTTTGAATAATATACTATTCAAAATGATCTCAGGAAAAATGATATAGAAAAGTTCATTTCTCCTTAGAGTCAAGAATTTTCTTTCAGTGTGTTGCCATATTGAAATTTAAGTTGTTATACAAAATCCCACGGATGGAGGAGTGTGGTAGGTTACAGTCCATGGGGTCGCAGAGTCGGACACGGCTGAGTGATTTCACTTTCACTTTCACAGTTCCTGCTTACGAAGTGGTTTTTACTCTGCAAGCAAAAGTGAGGTTAGAACATAACCTGTTGAAAAATGCCTTCCCTCACATTTTTCATTTCTTGGAATTGTGCTAGCAGTCACAGTCCTAGGAATGGATTATTTCCTTTACGTGAACACATAAGGAAATACGTGTATCATGTAATGATACTGAATAGAGTATCATTTCAAATTGGATGATGAGAAGCTTAACTGGCTGAACAAATTAAACCTGATGTAATGGGTTAAAGTAAATTCTATTCCAGTATTATATTATAAATGTAATGTTTCACTTTACATTATTTATAAAGTAAAATGTTACATTTTATGTTTAACCTACACATGTACCTTTAATGCAGAGCTGAGACTTGAAATATTACTTAACTCTGAAAGAGTTTTTATGACTCATCTGGACTTTTAGTGTTTCATTTGGGAGATTCTTCTGCAGCTTAAAGGTTCATATTTCAAAAATAATTTTCTTAGACATTCAAAATCTCCTTCAAGAAATAAAACTTCACTGATAATAATATTAACTAGAGCCTTTTTACTTTTTTCTTTTTAAATGAAATCTTTGAATTTTTTTCTGGTTTTGACTGTATTCCCGCCATCACTCACTGGTCAGGTCAGACAATAAATGTTTATTTTCTTTTTTTTTTCCTTCCAAAATTCTCTTTTAGAAACTTGTCTTTTACTACTTTTTACATTTTGTATCTGGCAGCCTCCACCAACTACCTGTGTGTTTTGGGAAGATATCATTGAACAATTCCTGTTTTTAAAATTGGTAATAATACCTTCTCCACTTACCTCTCAGTTCCTATTCTAAGAATTCAAAGGGATGATGCCTAGACCATGCTTTGCAAAATTGAAGTTCTGTATAGTAAAACATCCTCAAACTCACTGTGTCTTCCATTTTTCACTTCTTCCCACACCTGTGCCACTTGTTTGAAAACATAAACTTATATGGTTTTGCTTCCTTTATTTTTCCCTAGTAATATTTGACTTAATTTTCTTTTGTCAAACTTTATTTCATTAACTCTTTTTCTCCTCTTTTTAAAATTTTTATTGCAGTATAGTTGATTTACAATATTGTGTTAGTTTCAGGTGTAGAGCAAAGTGATTCAGTCATATATATACCTACACTTTTTGAGATTCTATTCCCATATAGATCATTGCTGCTGCTAAGTAGCTTCAGTCATGTCCGACTCTGTGCGACCCTATGGACTGCAGCCTACCAGGCTTCTCCATCCATGGGATTCTCCAGGCAAGAACACTGGAGTGGGTTTCCATTTCCTTCTCCACATATAGATCATTACAGAGTATTGAATAGAGTTCCTTGTGCTATACAGTAGCTCCTTATTTAGTTATCTGTTTTATATATAGTAATGTGTTTATGTCTGTCCCACTATTCCAATCTATTTGTTTCATTAACCCTTGACAATACTCTTAAACTTTCCATTTTTAGCTGTTTGGTGTGATCTACACAGATCTGCCAATAACCCAAAGATTATTTTAATTTATGGAAAGATTATAAATCAAATTTACTCAAAAGCTGAATGTTTATGTGTTTACAGAATACTGTAGATTCTTTTACATGATTTCTCACACTAACAGTTTGATTATATTGAAATCTAGAGTGCAGACATTATGTGTGGTATTAACTTTTTCAAGTGACATTTAGAGTAGTCTTCTACCAGTGTGGCCAGTTACTGTGCTAGAATGCTGAGTCAGAATCCAGTTCTGCCCCTAAATGGCCATGTTATCATCCCCAAGTCAAATAAGATCCTTGAATAAAATTTTCATTATTTACACTATATGAATAATACTCCTTGTTCTGGTTTTTGCTAAGGCAAAGGATAATTAATATTTTTGAAATTATTAAGTGCCATAATGTATAAAATATAATGATTTTGATGAATGGAAATAACAAATCTAGTTAGATTGCCTGACTTTAAAGACTATATGCTGTCTGTTATTCACATTGATTCTAGGAAAGTTGATTAATTTTCCTCTGCCTGGATATCTTCATCGGTAAAATGAAGGTAAAAGATTTTCCCATCTCTTTTTCTTCGTGTGTGTATGGGGGGTATTAAACTAACAATATTAAAACAAGATAATGTAGTGATTGTGCTTAGTATATTTAGGACTTAAGGGCCATCCAGTAAAATGACTACTTGCTGTTGCTATCATCAAAATCCTTAGGTCTTAGTTGAACTCATTTTTCAATAACTTATTAACATATGTAATATATACCAATTTCTTCAGACTAATGCTCTAAAACTATTGACTGACGATAAGCCTTTATGTGAAATTACAATGAAATTTTATTAATGAGTGGCAGAAATAAAGCCTTCTTCAGTTTCAGCAGGTTTTTAATTGACAAGTGCAGGTTTAGCATGATTAAAATGAATTGAAAATAGTATTTATTTATTCCAGTTTGGAACAATTATATCCAAAATTTATTGTTGTTGTCATTGTTCAGTTGTTGTTCAGTCACGTTCAACTCTGTGATCTCATGGACTTCAGCATGCTAAGCTTCCCTGTCCTTCAATCTCTCCCAGAGTTAGCTCAAATTCATGTACATTGATGCTATCTAACCATTTCATCCTCTGTTGCCCCCTCTTCCTCCTGCCCTCAATCATTCTCAGCCTCAGGGTCTTTTCCAATGAGTTGGCTCTTGGCATCAGGTAGCCAAAATATTGGAGCTTTAGCTTCAGCATCAGTCCTTCCAATGAATATTCGGGGTTGATTTCCTTTAGGATTGACTTGTTTGATCTCCCTGCAGTCCCAGGGACTCTCAAGAGTCTTCTCCAGCACTAGTATTCAAAAGCATCAATTCTTCGGTGCTTAACCTTCTTTATGATTTAACTCTTACATCTGTACATGTGATGGAAAACCATACAGGAAAAACCATAGCTTTGACTATACAGACCTTAGTCAGCACAGTGATGTCTCTCCTTTTTAATACACTGTCTAGGTTTGTCATAGCTTTCCTTTCAAGGAGCAAGCATCTTTTGGTAACTATACATGGAGGAATTTCGTCTATTTTTTATTTGCAAGTGCTGTAAAATGTCATAAAGTTCTAACAAGAGTAAGGAGCTTTCCTTTAACTGAGTCAGACATGGTCTTTAATTAAGTTCTTGAACTGGTCCATGAACTTGAATATAATATCCAGTGTTCAGATATTTTATGTGTAACTCCTAATTGACTTAGGCTTTTTTTTTCCTGTTCTGTAGTGCTATGTTTTTGAAAGTGTTTTTCAGTAGCTTTATCATTTTATAAGCCACTGCCAATAAATCATATTGGCATAAAATGACTGACAAAAAAAGGTTAATTATTCTGACCTCTCATCAGTGAAAATCATGGACTTGGGACCAAAACGCTACATGTAGAGAGCAATAGAGACTATATTTTTTTGTTGTTGTTTAGTCATGTCCAACTCTTTTGTGACTCCATGGACTGTGGCCCACAGTCTCTTCTGTCCTTGGAATTTCCCAGACAAGAATACTGGAGTTGGTTGCCATTTCCTTCAATGTGCTACCTGGGAATCCTAGAGACTATGTAAATCCATTTAAAACACAAATGAATAAGAATAAGTTTTATTATAAAATAAACTACAGTGAAATAATTTAAAATCAGAATTACCTTAACTCAGAAATCTTGATGTATATTTGCAGTACTAAATAATACTGAATGAATTAGGCATGCATTTGATGGCAAATAGTAGAAAATCCAGTCAACAGTGATTTCAACAGCTAGAGCTTTATTTTTCATTTCTAACAAGATGTTCAGAAGCTGGCAGACAGGCTGGTCCAGCTGCTCAAAGACTGCTTGAAGACTCAAATACCTTCTTTCTTCTTGCTGTGCCATCTTTAACATATGTCTTTCCTGCCAGTGGCCATTATGGCTGCCTCACTTTTAGACATTATTTAAAGTTACAAGCAGAAAGAAGGGGAAGGAGGAAAGGCTAACAGAGCTCTGTCCGAGCTCTGTCCTAGTGAGACTTATATTCAGAGAGGAAATTTCCTAGCAGATTCTCTCTCCATTGCATGGGTCAAAACCTCCTCCGACTCTTATCACCCATGGAAGAGTTTTAGAGATTGAATATTTTGAGCAGTGCATAATTTCTTAGATTAAATCAAATAGTTAATATTAAGCTTTTATTTGTTTTTTTGGCTGTGCCTTGTGGCATGTGGGATCCCCAACCAGGGATCAAACCTGTGCCCCCTGCATTGGAAGTACACAGTCTTCATTGGACTGCCAGGGAAGTCCCTAGATTAAATAATACAATGCAGTATTACTCAGCCGTAAAAAGGAGCGAATGTAGTCAGTTGAACTGAGGTAGATGAACCTAGAGCCTCTTATACAGAGTGAAGCAAGTCAGAAAGAAAAAAATATTGTACATTAACACATTTATATGGAATCTAGAAAAATGATACAGATGAATCTATTAGCAAAGCAAGAATAGAGACACAAATGTAGAAAACAGACTTGTGGACACAGTGAGGAAGGAGAGGGTGAGACGAACTCAGGGAGTAGCATTGATATATATACATTTCCATGTGTAAAATAGCTAGCTAGTGGGAAGTTGCTGTATGGCCCAGGGAGCTCAGCCCAGTGTTCTGTAATGACCTAGAGGGGTGGGATTGGATGGGAGTGTTGTGAGGGAGGGTGAAGAGGGAGGGGATATATGTATATTTATGGCTGATTCATGTTGTATGGCAGAAACCAACATAACATTGTAAAGAAATTATCCTATAATGAAAAATAAATTTAAAAATACATTAAAAATATTAGAATGAAAATCTTGCTCTTTATAAGTTAAAGTTTCTACTTAAACCTTGTAAGGTAAGCCAAGATACCTACCTAATAGTTTAAAAGTGCTGGCAGTATACTTTATTATTTTTCCTACCATTCTAAAACTCTTTGTAGAGATAAAGCTTGACAGAAAGTGAGTTTTTCTGCTGTGTCTAATTTTGCATATGTTTGTATTTTAAATTTCAAAATGTCCTAGGTATCCCAGGACAATTTTGTTGCTATGGAATTTGTCATTGTTTCCTAATTAGCATAGTATTTATGGGCTTTTCTCTTTCTCAACCCTTACTTCCTTTTCTTCATATCAGTCCATACTTTTCTTACCCACTGGTGTTTAGATAAATGAAAGACAATGGTAGACTTCAATGGACTCTTTAGAAACATAAAAACATCTTACAGGGTCATATTCTGGAACAGGATTCAAAAAGATTAGTGGCTTTCATCAATTTTTTTTCCCTTTGTATCACCACTTGGTTTGAAGTTTTTCTTGGATGCAGTGCCAGGCTGGCATCCCAAGTAGCTCATTAGCTGTTCATTTCTGCCTTCTTTGCATTATTTCACTAACTGCCCATCAAAATTCAGTGTGTAGCTCTAGGCCTGCTAAGAACAATCTGGCAAGATATCATTCAAAAGCATGTATTATTTACAGATCACTTGAAAGTATCAGGGATTAATCAAGGATAGAAAGTACAAAAACACATTTAGCTTCTATGAGTGATTCATTTTAAAAGTGGAAAATAAATCAGATGTTTAGTGCATTTCTAGAAAACAGAGGCTAAGTTTCACCACCATGATATTGGAAAAAGCAAGCAAGTAAAAGCTTTAGTATTGATTTTTAGACATTTCGTTTCTTGAAATCTACTTTCCTTATACAGATTTAGAGACTAAACCAGCCAGCTTACCGAGACAACCGACTTGTGTTAAACAAGGTGAAACTAAAGAGCTGTCAGTGTTGTGCTCCTCTGCCTCTAATCCCTCCTCCTACTGTCCTTTCCAGTTTTGCAGAACCAGCAGGTAGGAAAAGGGTGAGAGAGGTGATGGAGAGAGGGAAGGATCAAACCACATGCCTGCTTGTTTGGAGTAAAAAAAAAAAAAAGTGACATTGATGTTTGATTTTAGACAAGACTGAGCCATTTAATAGTAAAAGTGAATTGTCATGATCAGCAAACATACAGTTCTTTCCATGGAAATTGAGATGTTGTCATTCATTGAAGAATCAGGGGCCAACAGAGTGAACTGAAAGGAATTAAGTAGAGAAAAAGGAAGCTTTTTTTTCCTGTTCACCTGGCATTCAGGTTGTTCATTAAGCAGGTTCTGTTTACGTTCAGTCAGTAATAGCTCTGGCCTCAGCTTACTGGACTTTGCACCCAGCTGTTGTCTGTCTCCAGGTCACAGGAGTGAGTATCTTAATCTGTGTTGTTGTTGACACAAACCACCTGAGATTATAAGGCAATCAGCCTTCCAGGGTAAGAAGAGGCCTAATTTTGTGGCAGTTTTTCTCCAAACATGAAGGGAGACCCTGGAAATACGCTTAGTAAAATCCTACATTATTTTGTTTTCATCTGGGATGTAGTTAACTTAATTTGCTTGAATTATTGATTTAAGTACAAAATGTCTTTGAATATTAAGAAATCCATTTCAAAAGTGAAACTTGGCTTATATAGACACAGTGCCAGTTGCTCTGAGAATTGTTTTTCTTTGTATATTATTATAGATGGCTTCATTTATTTAACATTTTTATATTTATTTTCTTCAGAATAGTCAAAGTTACATTTTGTAAAGTCAATGTGTATCACTCAGTTTCCCCCCCATATTATCTTTTAGGAGAAGCAAAAGAAAACTGTGAAATTTTGATTTTAAGTGACAGGTCCTGGACTGTTTCATAGAAAGATATTCTAGTTTGGCTTAAGAATTTTAGCTCTATCCTTCTAATTGGATACAATGAAGTAAATAATAAGCTCAATTCTGATTTTTAAGTTATGATTTTTGACTATTAGAAGAAGGCTACTGTGTCTCTATGAATGTCCTACGCCAGTGTGTACCATGTGTATGGCATTGCTCTTTGAAAATTCACAGTGTCTACTGAATAATTCTTGGAGTTTCTGTTTCCTGTGCTTCTTTCTCTCTTGTTGCTATAAACTATATAAGATTTTCCTGAACTTCACTGGTTGGTATAATAAGTCATAAACTTAGTTATTGCAGCTCTCAGTGCAGGTCACTTTAATGTCTAGAACTTGAGACTGTTTCAAAACTAATAGGCGCTGGATACTTCCCTGGTTGTCCAGTGGTTAGGACTCTGAGCTTCTACTGTGGGAGGCCAGGCTTCAGTTCCTAGTCAGGGAACTAAGATCTTGCAAGCTGCACTGCATAGCCAAAAAAGGAAAAACAACAACAACAACAACAAAACCCATAAAAGTAAGAGATCCTCAAAGCCATAAGAAGTGGGAGAAAGTGACAGGGTCACTGCTACTGAATATGAAGAAACAAAACAAAATGAAAAGACCTAAAGATTAAATTCTGCTTGTGCCAAGTCTGAGGGTTTACAGTGTGTATTTACTGAAGCAATAGAAATAGTAAAGAATAATGAATGTGGGGAGCAAAGAACAGACTCTTACTCCTTTTTTAAAAATATAAATTTATTTATTTTAATTGGAGGTTAATTACTTTACAATATAAGTCAGATATCTGTTTTTTTGGGTCAGACTCTTAAAACTATACATTTAAAAGGAAAAAAAACAGATATCTGACTTAGCTACTAAATCATCATCATCCTGCAAAGATAGATTGACAGAGACAAAGTATATTATCTTGCCTGAAATATCTAAAAAAGAACACACTGTATTAGACAACAGTTTTCAAGACATTGGATATTAAACATGGAGAGGCTCTGATTCTTGAGACAAGAAACAAGTGAAGTGAGCCTGTGGACTGCTCCTGCTTGACAGGGTTGCAGGGAGAGAGCAGCAGGTGGAGCCTGGGGGTTTCCCTGAGTGAAAGGGAAGCACTGGGAACCCAGAGAGATGAAAGTGCTGGAATATTCCAGAGGAGAGAGCTGCACAGAGACAGACTTTAGGAGATCTGCTGAGGTCTACTGTCTTCAGACTCATGTGCATGGTAACTACCTCAGGTGAGGGAAAGAACCACTGAAAAAGGTTAGAGGGATCTGACAGGGAGTGTTCTTATTTTCACCTGCCAGAGTGGAAAACCTCTTAATTTACAAGGCCTCAAAATTCAGTTTTGGGGAGAATGCACACAAAAATATACTGGCCTACTTAGGCTAATACTTCAAGATATAAGCTGCAGTGTATGCTTTGACAGATATGTTCCTTCTGCCTTTATTTTGATATTTGGGAAAGAATTCAGTATTTTCATTTGTGTTTGGCAGTTGACTAAGGTGGTATTGTGTCTTATAGGCATGTATGTGAGTTTTTTTCTAAGTAGAAATGAGAAGCAGTGAGGTGTAGAAATAGAAAACACTGGCTGATGGGAAGAAAACCTCCTTATCAATTTGCCTTAGAATGAATTGAAATACAAGTGGATAATTAGGGTTTCCTGGGGTGAAGTAAAATTTGAAGTTGACAAAATATTCACCTATGGTACTTCTTTAATTAAAATATTCACCTATGGCACTTCTTTTATTAATTCTTTTCTTTGGGTTATTTATTGGTGTTTGTTTTTTCTCATACATTGAAAGAGAAAGGAAAATTTATTTATTTGATTCTCTTTTATAGAGTTGTCTTCAGTGGGTCATATCTCATTAAGTCACTTAGTCATGTCCGACTCTTTTGAGACGCCATGAATTGTAGCCCACCAGGCTCCTCTGTCCATGGAATTGTCCAGGCAAGAATACTGGAGTGGGTGGCCATTCCCTTCTTCGGGGAATCTTCTCAATCCAGGGATTGAACTTGGGTCTCCCACATTGCAGGCAGATCCTTTACTGTCTGAACCACCAGGGAAGTCCATCATAGCTCATTACAACAGGCTTTATTAATGATTTTATTTTCCTCTGAAACACTAAATAAGTTAATAGCCATACTGGGTTATTATTATTATTATTATTAGTGCTTTTTCCCACCTAAAACACAAGTAGAAATGTATACTGTTCTCTTACCTTTTAGAAATAAAGAAATAACAGCTAGATTTCTCTCATTTTTCCTTTCATTTCTTGAGAAATCTAGAATTACTTCTGACATTGGGGTGCTTTATAATCCAGTTTTTCTTAGCTAGTTTATATCTCTTACTTACAAAAACTGAACAGAATTTACAAATCATAAGGCTTTATCTTCATGTAAAAAGTTGTATGATATTTGGATTGCATGGCCGTATCATACTTCCCAAACAAAACAGCCTTCTTTATCTTTTTGAGTTTACTTAAATTTGAGACCTTTCAAGAGATCACCATCTGGCAACCTGTGTTGGATTTAGTTCATTGATGTATATGATGCCCATAGTTTTAAAATAATTCTTGGTATTTCTTTTTTAAAAAACAACAACACTTATGTAACTTGGAGATTCAAAGAGATGTGTTGTTGTTCAGTTGCTAAGTCCTATCCAACTCTTTGTGACCCCACGGACTGCAGCACGCTGGGCTTCTCTGTCCTTCACTTTCTCCTGGAAGTATGGAATTTCAAAATTTTATTTGGAAAGTGAGATTTAACTACACCAGGCTTGCTTTATCACACCCAGCTGAATAGCACTCATCTTCTGTCCTTGGGCCATTCTCTCTCCTGGTCCCCACAGTTCTCACACTGTTGGCCTCACTCATCCATGTTACCTGCTTGGCTCTTGAAGTTTGCAAGCTTATGCTTTAGAAAATAAAGCCCTGCTCATCAAGTATACTTTCAGATTTAGCCCGATTGACAAACAGCTGAAGACTATGAAACCTTTAAAGCCAAGTTCCTCCTCTGATAGAATGAAAATCTAAAGGGAGTAAAAAATCAAGTTCAAAATACTTGAATGAGCATGAAATAGGTTTTACTAAAGGCTGTCTGTGCTTCTGGATCATAAATTCCCCATTGTAATGGTATTAATTATAGATTGTTTTTCATTTTTCATGCTGAAAGCTGTCTTTGAATTATCAATTTTCATTATCAGGTCTCTATCTTTGTATTGTTAAAACAGCAGGAGAGATTTCCTTATTGTTTTTCTTCAGCTCTGTGCTGTCATTAGAAACTATTTTTAGTAATGGCTTCTGTTATTATATTGCTGGTTGATCATATGTTCCCTGTTGTCACCCATGATTAAAAAAAAATACCTCCTGGTCTCTTGGAAACCAGTTCAATCCAGATTTTACTTCCCATCCCACAAACCAGTATGTTCAGTTTTGTTAATAAAATTTTAGTAGTATAACTAATGGAAGGCATTTTTCATTAAGAAATGTGCTTTTGTTTTCTTCTTAATACTTTGTTGCCATTGTTACTGATGCTTTTTTAGAGAGAAATCATAGAATTCTGATGTCACGCCCTAGATGAGACTTTCCAGTTTTAGCATCTGTCCCCTTGGCATAATTCCTGGTGTTGACAGTTGGGTAAGAAGACACCCCTGGGTTTTAAGAAGTCCTCCTGCTACAGATGGTAGTTTTTGCTTGAGTCTGCTTTAGTACTGACTCTAATCTCCTTCCTATCTTTTTTTTTGTGTGTGTGTGAAAATTTTATATAATCAAAAAAAAAAGAGAAGTTCCTCATATAAAATCAATATAAAATTTTACTATGGCATAGAACGTGAAATTAAAACCATATATTTTGAATTGGCCAAATCTACCAGTTCTGGCTTTATTTTCTACCAGACAGAAAGTAAAAACAAATTGCAAATAAGCTGAAGACAAAGCGCTTTGGTCATTTTTCTTGAGCTTTTGAAGGATTGAGTACAGAGTAACTCAACATTTTCTCACTATGACATAGCTTTCCAGGGAATCCTGTAACCGAAATAATTCAGGTTGAAAGGATATATGGTCCGGATTTCCAGGCATTGCCATCTCTATGCTTTCTGAGAAACACAGCTTTTTGTTTTTTGCCATATTGTGTGGCATGTGGGATCTTAGTTCCCCAACCAGGACTGAACCCCTGCCCCCTACATTGGGAACATGGATTTTTAATTAGTAGATCTCCAAGGAAGTCTCTACCTTTTAATAATTTTAAGAAATATTTATTGAGCAACTATTTTAGAGTAATTCTTATTTTGTGTCTTCATATATTATTTAAACCTCCTATCTAATTAGGTAGACACTGTTATCATAGTTGATGAAAATAATTGTCAGAGAGGTTAAGTAACTTCCTTACAGTCACACAGCTGATCAGTGATGTCTTTGAGATATGAGCCCTGGTGGGCTGCCTCCAGCACATGTTCATTTGCTAATGAATAATATGCTGCACTGCTTGATTATCTCTAGGTTACTCCATGAACCTCTTTCATGTCACATTTGTTTGATAAGTTTAATTCAAACTATTCTGTATAGAAATAAAAATATATTTGGTTTAGCTTTGCAATATTATTTTCCAATATTGTAAGAAACATTTTGCTCAATACCCCCACACCTTAGGCAGTTTTTTTCCTGTCTTCTTGAAATGGGTGACAAGGAATTAATTAAAAATTAATTAATGTGTTAAAAATTCTAATTCTTCATTTCTCCATTCAAATCTTCTTCTATGAAAGTAGGTAGAATAGGATGAAAAGTTGAGCAAAAATTTTTCCAATTATTTGTGTGGAAAAGTATAGCTGGAAACACAACTTAGAGTATTGACTTGCTGTTTCAGATGGCAGGTTTAACATGTGAGCTTAGCCCAAATTTCATTGAAATGGCAGAAAAAGTAAATGCAAAAAATGAGTCCATTTAAGAATCATAGAAGCCAGAAAGGATACAATCAGTAAATAAGCCACTTTGATGAATGTCTAAAGTATGTAAAACAAACGAAAGGGAATAAGGGAGAAATCAGAGGAGAGAAATTCAAACCACAGAAGTCGAAACTGAAATTTGCTTCAGAGCAAAGAGACATTGCTCCCAATGGACCTCACAAAAATTTTTTCCCCTTAGGAAGGGTGATAAACAGGAATTCTTGAAGACAGTCTGCTTAAGGGGTGGTCCATGTGGGTGCCTCTGCCCTTCTGCTTGATTTCGGTGCTTGTAACCTGGATACATCTGGGAGAA
Source organism: Bos javanicus (assembly GCF_032452875.1). Lineage (NCBI taxonomy): Eukaryota > Metazoa > Chordata > Mammalia > Artiodactyla > Bovidae > Bos > Bos javanicus. Next base: position 41,403,570 of record NC_083869.1, on the reverse strand, counting down.
CAGTTGTTTAGGTTAAGTGAGAATTTTCTCCTCTGAGACCGAGAGAAAGATGATGTTGGCATGGACTGAGGGAAGAGACAGACAAACCTCATCGAAGCCTCAAGACTCCAAACTGATAAATCAGAGGTGCGTTTTCTGTTTGAAAGGAACTCTTGGATTAGTTTGTATATCCTAGCTCTGTGATACTTAAAATGACCAAGAAAGCTCAATTAGGGAGATGGAGCTATTACAGCAAATGAATAGGCAAAGATACACCAAGAAAAATGAACTCAATGATTTTTTAAAAACTCAAGTAATGTGTAATTTAGAGTCTAATGCATCAAATAGAAAAACAATTGTTAAAAGTTCCAGTCTACCAGAAGATAAAGCTTAAACCTCTTGGGTAATAAGTAGAAGAAACTTAAAAACGTTGAAATATTAGAAAAAAGTTACAAAATACAAGGAAAACTTGACAAATCTACAGTATTTCCAAAATTGATACTCATTTGACCACATTTCTTGCAACCATGACATAAAAATAGAAATTCAAAGCAAAAGATATATTTTTTACATCTCTAACCCCAATCTATAGCTCTGGAAATTTAAAAAGTTTAGAAAATGCAAAAATTAAACAAGCAGCAATTTATTTTATGACATTTTGAGTTTAAATAATTCACACTAAATTTACAGACTGTTTGATTCAAAATGACCAAGAATTCCACAAATTAAATCCTGTTTGGTGTCTAAATTTGTAGTCTTAATGGTATCTATTAGCAAATAAAAAGACATCACGAACTGAACTTAAACTAGAAAAGAACAATGAAATAAAGGTACAGAGGTAAATAAAACAGAGTAAAACCGAGATTAGTTAAATAAACCTCTCCAGTCCCAAAGTAGAAGAGAACACAGAACCCTAAACTTGATTTGTTTAATGGGTTAAAAAAAAAAAAAAAAGACAAATAATTGGCAAATCAGAGTGAGATGCTGGGGGAGAAGATGTGATGCAAATGACTCTTTGAGAGTAAATGTGAACAGTAGTCTTGGTATCAACAATAAAGTTGAAGAATGTACAATATTATTGTACAATTGAGATTTGCTTCTTATAAAACGTGAAGCATGTATGTCACCTGTGGATTCTATTTAACTCACTTTACAGTCTTTTGAAATTAAAGTCACAAAGGGCTGACTTTGAATTACTGATTTCAGGTTAAGTGTGTTCCTAAGGAAGAAATAAAGCCATCTATGTATTGCAAGATTGTATTGCAAGATAGTGTCTTCAAATGCCTTATATTTTCTAAAATAAATTTGGAAAATAATGCTTTGCCAAAAGTATATGATTATATTAACATTATAGATTGGAATATTTCATTTGTATTTTGTCATGAAACAAAATTTCTGTATGCACTAAATTATTTGTGGTTATCCATTCCAGTATTCTTGCCTGGAGAGTCCATGGACAGAGAAGCCTGGCGGGCCATAGTCCATAGCGTCACAGGAGTTGGATACAACTGAAGTGACTTTGCATGAATGCATACCTTACATACACACACACACACACACACACACACACACACACACATATATATATATATAGAGAGAGAGAGTTTCACTTTTGCTAAGTGAATAGTTTCACTTTTGCTAAAGTGATCTATTAAAAAAGCATTTATCTACAAATATGGGCTTTGGCATATGACAATAAAAGTGTCTTGACTTTTTAACAGTGAATCTAAATGCCATAAACCAATATGTAATAGAGTAAGTATGCCAATAAAAGGGCTTAGAAATTAATGTGAATACCTCTTTGCTTCTTTATAGTACTGAGTGAAGTGTTAGGAAAAGTCAAGGACTCAGTTAATTGTCCTATGATTATGATTGTGCCTCATAAGGACCATTTTCTCTATAAGTTTCTATTCAAATTTATAATGGAACTCTATTTGATATCTCCATTAGGAATTCCAGTATATATTTCCAATTTGGTTAGGATGAGTCTGGAATATGTGGATCTGGGCAAAGTCACAACTTTCATAAGCACAGAAAAAAAAAGCACATTTGTTTTCAAATAGCACACCATTATATATTAAGATGAAAATGTAAGGGATGTAATTATTTGTTTTTTAAGATTGTAAGGCAATTTAAATTACAGAATACAAAAGATGAGCTTTAGTCAAATACCTTCTAACCTGATGATTTTTTTCTTTTATATTATCGACTTGAGACACAAGATTTACATTTAGACTTGGTTTTTATTTAATTTTTATAAGTAATCAGCATCTGATATCTCATTTGATCCCTATAAAACCATGTGTATTCAAAATATTCTAATTTTATTAATGGAGAAGTTCAGAAATTTGTGCAAAGGTGAATAACTAATGCTTCTCTGGTGATTCAGTGGTAAAGAATCTGCCTGCTATTGCAGGAGACAAGGTTCAATTCCTGGGTTGGAAAGATCCTCTGGAGAAGGAAATGGCAATGCACTCCAGTATTCTTGCCTGGAACATAACATGGACAGAGGAACCTTGCAGTCTAGCCCATGAGGTCACCAAAGAGTCAGACATGATTTAGTGCCTTAACACAACAACATAACTTGTAAGTGGTGAAACAGTCAATGTGCTAGCCCAGAGACCCATTTACTCTTGAACTTAATGTTCATAATTGTTTACTTATAATAAACAATTTTGTACTGTTTTCTTATTACATTTTTAAATCCTTCAGGACAGATTTTATGTAATACCTTTCCCAAGTACTAAATATTTCTTGTAAGCTCTGCATAAATATTTATTAATTGATTTCTGATCCAAATTGGTGCTGGAGGAGGAGAGTTAGTTTTGTTATGTAGGAATCAAGCTTTGAACCAGTGAAAGTGAAGCATGTGCCATCAAGTGCAGTGTAGCCAAGTATTAATATTTGAAACTCCCAGACAATTTTCTGTTTCTAAATGTTCTGCTTTCTGTCTTTCCCATAGTCTAGACAGAAAACTTAACATTTTGCTTTTACTCTTTGACTTAGATCTCCTATTCTTGGTTTTGCTTCTGACTTGACTTTTTCTGCTGATTGATCTGCCTGTTTTAGATCCAGTCAACCCTGCTTTCTGATTACTTCTCTCATTTCAAGCTTTTGTTCAGATTCTGTGTTCTACAGTTGGCCTTCTATATCCACGGGTTCCACATCTACAGATTCAAACAACCAGGGATTGAAAATATTTTTTAAAAATTCCAGAAAGTTCCAAAAAGCAAAATGTTGCCACTCATTGGCAACTATTTCCATACCATGTACATGGTATTTATAACTATTTATATAATATTTATACTGTATTATATATTACAGGTGCTCCAGAGATGATTTAAAGTATAGGGGAGGATATAGGTAGGTTATATTCAAATACTACCCATTTTATATAAAAGACTTAAGCAACCTCTCAGATTTTGGTCTCTTCAGAGGTCCTGGAATCTATTCCCTGTGGATACTGAGGAACAGCCATATTCTAAGTTTGATTAACTCAGGCAGAGTGACTCATAAGAAAAAGCTAGGGCATCTTTCTAGCTACTTTCAGAATCAGTATTTTTGAGCCTTAATTTTTTAAACTTCTTGAGAGATAATTGCAAATTCACATGTATTTGTTAAGAAGTAATACAGATCCCATGTACCCTTTACCTCATTTCCCCTAATGGTAACCTCTTGCAAAACTATAAACACGACATCACAATTAAGATAATGACATTGGAATAGTCAAGATACAGAATATTTCCATCACTATTATATAGATTGCTTATGTTGATTTTTGAAAGTTCTTTGTATATTTTAGACACAAGTCTTTTGTTGGTTATGTGGTTTGCAAATATCCTCAACCAGTCTGTAGCCTATCTTTTTATCATCTTCACAGGGTCTTTCAGAGAGTAAAATTTTTTAATTTGTATGAGGTCCAATGTACCAACTTTTCACTTTATGAATTATGTTTTCCGAGTGAAGTTAATACCTCTTCCCCTGACCCTAGATCCCAAAGAATGTTTTTTGTTTTTTTCTAATAGTTTTTAGTTTTACATTTAACATGTAAGTCTGAGTTATCTTTTGTATGTAGCGTAAGATTTAAATCAAGGTTCGTTTTTCCATGTATGCCAATGAATGTTGAGTTTATCTAGCACTGTTGAAAGTGCCATCTTTCCTCCATCAAATTGCTTTTGCACCTTTGTCAAAAGTGAGTCCGACGTATTTGTGTGGATCTATTTTTGGATTCTCTACTCTGTGCCACTGACCTATGTATCTGTTGCTTTGACAAAACCAAATAGTCTTATTTCTATAGTTGTATAGTAAGTCTCAAATCAGGTAGACAGATTCTTCCTGCCTTGTTCTTTATCAAGGTTGTTTAGAAATTCTGGTCCCTTTGCCTTTTCATATAAATTTTAGAGTAATCTTATCATGTCTATAAAACACCTTGCTGAGATTTTGAAACATATTAATTTGAACCTATAGATCAATTTTGGAGAGAATTGACTTCTTTACAATTTTGAATCTTCCAATCAGGAACAATGTATGTCTCCCCATTTATGAGATATTCTTTGATATATACACTTAGCACTTAATAATTTTTCAGGACACAAATCCTGTGTATGTTTTGTTAGATTTACTCCCAAGTATTTTCTTTTTTATTGATTGTGATGGTATTATGTTTTTGTTTTTTTTTTAATTTGAGTGTCTGTGTGTTCATTTCTAGTATATAGGGATAAAATAGATTTTAAAAAAATTAAAAAAATAGATTTAAAAATATTATACCTTGATATAGACTGAATATTTATGTTTCCTCCCCCCACCCCCAATTCATATATTGAAATTAAATCCCCAATGCAATGATATTAGTAAGGAGGGCCTTTAAGGTGGAACCTTCATGAACAGGAAAAGTGTTTGTATAAAAGAGATCTTAGAGCACTCCCTTGCCCCTTCTGCCTTGTGAGGACACAGCAGAAAGATGGCCATCTTTGAGCCAAGAAGTAGAAACTCAACAGACAACAAATTTGATGGTGCCATAAATTTTGTCAAATATTTTTCTGCATCAATTAATATGATGCAGTGATTTTTCTCTTTTAATGGGCTAGTGTGGTAGATCATATTGATTGATTTTTTCATATTGAAAGAGCTATGCATCCTTGGAATAAACCTCATTTGGTCATGGTTTATAATTACTTTTTATATGTTGCTGAACTCTGTTTATATTTGTTAGAAATTTTGGCATCTATATTCATGAGGAATATCAATATTTTTTTTTAATTGACATGACAGTTAATAGTGTATTTTTCTTTATTTATTTAAACAATGTTTTTTTGGCTATGCTAGGTCTTTATTGCTGTCTGGGCTTTTCTTTAGTTGCAGTGAGCAGGGACTACTCTCTAGTTGCAGTATGAGGGCTTCTCATTGGGATAGCTTCTCTTGTTGCCAAGTGTAAGCCCTAGGGCGTGCGAGCTTCAGTAATTGCAGCACGTGGCTCAGCAGTTGTGGCTCTTGGGCTCTAGAGAAAAGGTTCAGTAGTTGTGGCACATGGGTTTAGTTGCCTGAGGCATGTGGCGTCTTCCCAGATCAGGGATCAAAACCGTGTCTCCTGCATTGGCAGGTGGATTCTTTACCACCGAGCAAACCAGAGAAGCTTGGATATTGATATTTTTTGTACTGTTTTTGTTTTGGTATCAGGATAAGCCTTGCTTTATAAATGAATTTGTGAGTACTTCCTTCCTCTTCCATTTTTTTTTTTTTTTGGAAGAGATTGTGTAAAATGGGTATTAGTTACTATTTAAATGTTTGGTAGAATTTTCCAGTAAAATTTTTTATTTGGGGGATTTTTAGTTAGGAATTAAATTCTTTATATCTGTAAGGCTGTTCATATTTTCTATCTCATATTCTATTTTGCTAGCTTATGTTTTTTTAAGGAATTAATTCATTTTATCTGAGTTGTCAAACATTTCTGTGTAAAATTGTTCATAGCATTCTCTTATAAGCCTTCTAATGTCTACAAGGTCTGTCATCTTCCTTGCTGTGCATAGGCTTTATCTAGTTGTGGTGAGCAGGGGCTGCTCTAGTTGTGGCTCATAGGCTCTAGAGAGTAGGTTCAGTAGCTGTGGTGCAGTCTTTTTGCACGGTGGCATGTGGAATTATTCTGGAACAGGGATCACACCTGTGTTCCCTGTATTGGCAGGCAGATTCTTAACCAGTGGACCACCAGGGAAGTCCATGTTTTTAATTTCATTTTTTTTAATTTACTTCATTGTTTCTTCCTTCTGGCTTCTTGGGCTTATTTTACTTTTCTTTTTCTAAATTCTTGAAGTAGGATTTTAGAGTATTTATTTGAGGCCTCTCCTCTGTGCAAACATATGCATTTAGTGCTATACATTTCACTCTAGTGTTGCTTTATCTGTGTTGTGCTTTTTTCAATATGTTTTGGGGCTTCCCTGATGGCTCAGTGGTAAAGAATCTGCCTGTAGTGCAGTAGACTGCCTGCCATGCAGAAGACACAGATTTGATACCTGGGTAAAACAATCTCCTGGAGAAGGAAATGATAACATACTCCAGTATTCTTGCCTGGGAAGTCACATGGACAGAGGAGCCTGGTGGGCTACAGTCCATGGGGGTCACAAGAGTCAGACATGACTTAGAGTCTAACCCACCACCAGGTATGTTATTTTTTTTCATTTTCATGCAGTTCATTGTGCTTTTTTGGATTTCCTCTGAGATTTCCTCTTGACCTATGAATTATTTAGAAGTATGTTGTTGGATTGTCAAGTATTTGGAGATTTCCCTTTTATCTTTTGTCACTAATTCTTGATTTGGTTCCATTGTGGTCAGTGAACTCATGCTACATGATTTCAGCCCTCTTAAACCTGATGAGATTTATTTTATGGTCTATCTTGTTCTAGGTTCTGTGGGTATTGGAAATTAATGTACATTCTGATGTTCATTAGTGGAATATTTTATAAATGTTGATTAGATTCTGTTGGTGGATGATGTTTGAACTCATTCTGTATCCTTCCTAGTTTTTGGTGTAACTGTTCTATCAATTGTACAAAAAGGGGGTTTTGAGTGTCCAACTATAGTTGTCAATTTGTGTACTTTTCCTTTCATTTCTGTCAGATTTTGTTTCACATGTTTTTCATCTTTGCTGTTTGGGTATGAACACATTTAGGGTTGTTATATCTTCTTGGTGGTTTGGCTTTTTATCATTATTTAATGTCCCTCTGTGTCCCTGGTAATTATTATTTCAGTTATTGTGTTTTATACTTCTAAAATTTCCATTTTGTTTATCTTTATATCTTCTATTTGTTTGATGAGATTATCTTTTCCATTTACTTCAAGTGGCTTTACACTTGCTCATTAAAGCATTTTTAGAAAGTCAGCTTTCAGTTTTTTCTCAAATAATTAACAGCATCTTTGTCGTCTTGGTTTTGGCATCTATTGGTTGCATTTTATCATTTGGTTTGAGGCCTTCCTGGTTCTTGGAATGACTAGTGGACATTTTATGGGTCTCTGAAATTCATTTAACCTTTCTGGTTTAGCTGGTTTCCTCTGACTCTGCTTGGATGGAAGACGGCAAGATGGCGGCAGAAATTTAGGTTCTCACTCAGCCTCCATTGACACTGGAGTCTCCTCTTTACTGTTGAGCAGGAATGGGGTTCTGGTCCTCTACTCGGCTTCTGCTGATATCTCTCTGTTGGGGAGGTATAGCAAAGCCACCGTACTTCTCCACAGGTGGCCTCCACTGACTGTAGAGGTGGAGGGGTGTGACATGGTTATGGCGAAATTTCTGTCTCTCTACCAGGCCTCCTCTGACACTGCCATAACGGTACTGCGGGGATACCTTGTTACTGCCTGTTGGTTATAGACATCCAGATTCCTCCTGCAGTCTCCACCAACACAAGAGAGGAGAAGGTGGGAGTTCCCTGCTCAGTCTTCTCTGAGATCCCTCCAGTAGAAGTGGGCTACTTTGTTATAGTCAGGGGAGGGTGGAAATCTATATTCCCCACTTGACACTTGCTGGTGTGGGTGAGGTAAGGGCCGAAGGTTTTTGTGTGGTGTTTGACTGGAGTAGGATTTTTGCCTAACAGCTTTCCATCTTGTTGGGCTGTCCTTTCTCTTTCCTTTTGGCTAGAGAGAGCAAACTTTTGTTGAGGCATTTTATGTTTGTGCCCTTTGGTGTTTCTTAGTTGTGAGTTCTTTTGTTCCAAGTCTGGAATATATATGAAGTAAAAAGGAAATCCAGTGAACTAATTACTATGTCTTTTCTTGGGCCCTGAGATCTACCACTATTTTGCCTTATTCTCTTTCTTATGTTTGCTTTAAATATAACATCTATGGAGTTTAGTTGTACTTAACTGGAGACACAGGGATAAGTTTTACTCTGTCTTCCCAGGATTGGAAGTCCCTCTGAACTTTATTTTATTTATAAAATGTATACCATAAAATATATTAACTGGTATTCTACTAGAGAAATTTATAAAAATTTTTGATTCATAGATAGACATGTACTAATATTATAAAGACATGTAATGATATTATTATATTATTACTGGTGGTAAGGATGTACATACACACATATATATGTATTTGAAATGTATGTATTTTGAAAGGAAATGACAGCACAAAAATGTTCATAAAGATGGCTGAAGCTACATAGAAAATTAATAAGCACCAAATTCTTCTCTCACATGTTTCTTGCTATAACTTCCTGGAAAATCATTCATGAAATACATCGCCTGTCTTATGAGATCATAGTTATATGGACAGTGTTTTTATCTAAATGAGCAATAATTGCTTGCTGTTCAGATCATATCAATATAATTGAGTCTGCCCATTGTACAATGGCAGTAAGAACTTCTAGCAAGCAAACTACTTCCTGCTGTTGCTGTTGGAATATGAGGGAAGCTCCAGAACATTATTTTTGTGCAGCAGGGGATACATACCAAGCTTACAGTACTTTTTCACTACATAAATCCACTTTAAAGTTGAACTTTATAGTCTACTAAGAAGTGAATTGAAAATAATGCTTCTCTTGAGAGGTCAGTATTACATTTGTTATAAAATGTATACCTTTTGAGCTGTTAACAGTTATTCCTTGTACTCATTTATCAGTGTGATTAAAGCTATATTCTCTAGTTCTTTTAGAATGGTTTGCCAACTAGAAGAGTTACAAAACATAAGGCTAAAGAATTACTGAAAAGGAAATTGAGAAAATTCAATTAGTGTTCTACTTTATTTTTTTATTTTTTCTTATAAAATTAATGCAACAAGGTATATTTTTAAGAAGAAAACTAGTGTCCAGGTTTTTCTTTTAATTGTTGTTGCTGTGGTTCCGTTAGGGAAGAATGAATATAATATGTTTTCTGTCCCTATTGTGGGAAAATGGGGGGTGGAGTGGAGGGGTAAAGTGGGGTGGTAAGGCACCACATTAGTATTTCTAAAAGTCTGAACTCTCCTTACATTACCCCCATCACTACAGGTAAACAGCTTTGCCATCTCATGCCCTTTCCAGACAAGTGAAAGAAGAGGTTACTGCTTGAATTTGAAAAGGACAAATAGCCCTCTGTGAATGTAATTTCTCAAGAGAAATGGGTTTAGAGCTGTAGATCTTTGAAATGGCAAGACTTTGATTGAGCCGAAAACACTATAGAGTCCCAGAGGAAGACCAGATGTTTGATAGAGCCAAATACCAAGGACCATGACTTTGGGAAATAAAGTAAAAGATTCCAGTGCCCAAGGCAGGAAAACAGTTAATCTTCAATGAACACGTGGGCTTGGTCAGGGAGCATTTTCTTAGTGTCCAGTTCTCACTAAACTCAGTTTTTCTTCAAGTTTTCTAGACAAAATATGCCTCCCTGGGACTCTAGTATATCCCTGCTGCTGCTGCTGCTGCTGTCGTGTCCGACTCTGTGCGACCCCATAGACGGGAGCCCACCAGGCTCTGCCGTCCCTGGGATTCTCCAGGCAAGAACACTGGAGTGGGTTGCCATTGCCTTCTCCATTGTGTGAAAGTGAAAAGTGTAAGTGAAGTCGCTCAGTTCTGTCGACTCTTAGCGACCCCATGGACTGCAGCCTACCAGGCTCCTCCATCCATGGGATTTTCTAGGCAAGAGTACTGGAGTGGCTTGCCATTGCCTTCTCCGAGTATATTCCTAGAGATCATTAAGCTTCCTTGCCTCTACCACCTACCACCTCAAAATATAATACATGAATAAGTTAGAATTTTCTGTGACCCTTTTATGACAAGAAATAAACCTATTATATTATTTTGATTGTTTTAAATTTATATCTTGACTTTTCTTCCACTTGAATTCATAACCAAATTCGTAACTATCGCATATATGCCTATATGTGATATCTTTTTAAGCAATACTTAAAAAGATAATGTCACTCCTAATTCAAAATCAGCTTAAATTGATAGATCGATTGTCCTTATTTTTTTTTTTCTTTATTCTCTTTCATGCACTAAAGGTACAGTGGCCTTTCAAATAAAACTTCTGTAAAATATAAAAGTATTAGTTGCTCAGATGTGTCCAACTCTTTGCAACCACTTGTCTGTAGCCCACCAGGCCCCTCTGTCCATGGAATTCTCCAGGCAAGAATACTGAAGTGAGTAGCCATTCCCTTCTCCAGGGGATCCTCCCAACCCAGGGATTAAAGCCTTGTTTCCTGCATTGCCCACTCCCACTCCAGTACTCTTGCCTGGAAAATCCCATGGACAGAGAAACCTGGTAGGCTATAGTCCATGGGGTCACAAAGAGTCGGACACAACTGAGTGACGTCACTTTCACTTTCCTGCATTGCAGGAAGACTCTCTACCATCTGAGCCACCAGGGAAGCCAGTGCATTGGCATCTTAGAGGTGTGATCGCTCACCTTGATTATCACCTTTAAGAACTGAGAAGTTGAAAGGTACAAGTGGGTTATCTGGCAGAGGCTAGTTTTTCTTTTCCAGTTGTTGAGGTATAGGATATTATCCAGTGAAAACAAGTAAGGAAGCAATACTGTGTTACATTTCTAGGATGCCTGGTACCCTGTGTCTTATATCTTAGAACTAAATTCACCCAGTTGTAAGATCTAATTTAGAAGAAATATGAGTGCATTAAAAACTATCAGTCATACATTGATTGACAAATTTCTTAGACACCTATACTCCTTTATTCAGATGTATTAGGGAAATAGAATAAATACGATTTACATATTTACTTTACTTCTTTACTACTTTACTACATACTTCCTTTACTACTCAGGAAGCAGTGATAAAATTCAAATTTTTCTTTTAAATTTTACTTTCAGTGAGAAGACTGATATTCTGGGAAACACAAGTTGTTTAATGTGATTTTACATGGTAAATATACTATAGAAATGAATAAATTGACAGTTCTCTGTCAGCTGCTTGACTTTTCCCTCACTTGGTGGTGAAAATGAATTGGCTTGCAAAGCACTATACAGGTTTCAACTGACCAGACTCATTGAAAAAGAAACTATTAATATTTTCACTATTCAACAGTAGCAGGAATTGTTCTCATTCCATTTAAAAAAATTACCAGATGCACTGCATAATGAGAATCACTGTTCTTGTTTTTGGTTGGAATGGGCAATGGTAGGGTAAATTCATGTCAACATAGATGTCAGTCTGTTCTTATGGAAGCTATTAATTTTGTATAAATTATTGATGAGGAATTTTGCCACTGACCACTAAATAACAGATTCACTGATAAATAAAAGACCTTTCAAATACACTTCAGTTCAGTTCAGTTGCTCAGTCGTATCTGACTCTTTGCGACCCCATGAATTGCAGCATGCCAGGCCTCCCTGTCCATCACCAACTCCCGGAGTTTACTCAAACTCATGTCCATTGAGTTGGTGATGCCATCCACATCCAACCATCTCATCCTCTGTCATCCCCTTCACCTCCTGCCTTCAATCTTTTCAGCATCAGGGTCTTTTCATATCAGTTAGCTCTTCGCATGAGGTGGCCAAAGTATTGGAGTTTCAGCTTCAACATCAGAACTTCCAATGAACACTTAGGACTGATCTCCTTTAGGAGAGACTGGTTGGATCTCCTTGCAGTCCAAGGGACTCTCAAGAGTCTTCTCCAACACCACAGTTCAAAAGCATCAATTCTTCGGCGCTCAGCTCTCTTTATAGCCCAACTCTCACATCCATACATGACTACTGTGAAAACCATAGCCTTGACTAGATGGACCTTTGTTGGCAAAGTAATGTCTCTGCTTTTTAATATGCTGTCTAGGTTGGTCATGACTTCCCTGCCAAAGAGTTAGTGTGTTTTAATTTCATGGCTGCAGTCACCATCTGCAGTGATTTTGGAGCTCCCCCCAAAATAAAGTCAGCCACTGTTTCCCACATCTATTTGCCAAGAAATGATGGGACCTGATGCCACGATCATCGTTTTCTGAATGTTGAGCTATAAGCCAACTTTTTCACTTGCCTCTTTCACTTTCATCAAGAGGCTTTTTAGTTTCTCTTCACTTTCTGCCATAAGGGTGGTGTCATCTGCATATCTGAGGTTATTGATATTTCTCATAACAATCGCCAGTCCAGCTTGTGTTTCTTCTAGCCCAGCGTTTCTCATGATGTACTCTGCATATAAGTTACTTAAGCAGGGTGATAATATACAGCCTTGATGTACTCCTTTTCCTATTTGGAACCAGTCTGTTGTTCCATGTCCAGTTCTAACCATTGCTTCCTGACCTGCATATAGGTTTCTCTTAGTTGACACCAAATGACCTCCACCCAAACTTAAAGTTTTCTCAGATGTCTACATTTGTAGCCAGCTCATCTGTATGTCCATGGAAAATTGAATTTGTTCAAAATTTTTAGGAGATCTGCTTTATCATAGTTCATAAAGGTTGTTAACTTGCCAGCCCCTCAGATGGTACCCAGTTTTCTGTCATCCTCAATGTTCTATGACTATGCTGTGTGAGCAAACAAGCAAAATAATCTTTGGTTGCATCTGATTGTCATATGTTGCATAGGCATAACCCCAAATTGTTAAACTCTACAAGAATATAGTTATAACCCTCATCTCAGAAGGTTGTAACCCAAGATATTTTATCATTTGCTTTTCTGTATTTTAAACTGTGCTTGAATACTGTTGGTTTTTTTTTTTTTCCCCTTAGTGTTATGACCTTGGCAGAGTAACTTGACTTCTCTGATACTGATTTCTCTCTTCTGAAATGAGAACAAGTTACTTCTGAATTTTTTGCTTCTATTATATTAGTTTGCTAGAGCTGCCTTAGAAAGTACCACAGACTGGGTGGTTGAAACAATAGAAATTTATTTTCTCACAGTTTTAGTGGCTAGAAGACCAAGATCAAGGTCTCAACTCAGTTTTTTCTGGCTTCTGTCTCCTTGGCTTGCAGATTGGCATCTTTTCTCTGTGATTTCACATGGTTTCCTTCTGTGTCTGCCTCTTGTATCTCTTCTTTCTATGACATTAGTCATACTGGAGCAGGACCCACCTATGATCTCTTTTCAATGTAATTACTCATTTAAAAGCCCTATCTCCAAATACAGACATATTCTGAAGTGTTGGGGGTTAATTAGAACTTCAGGGTATGAATTTGAAGGGGACACAATTCAACCTGTGACATCTACTAGAATTGTTTCTAATACATTTATGGAAATACAGCTTTTTAATTTTCATTTCAGTTAATTCTTTCTTAAACCAACTGTGCAAGCAAAATGGTTCTGTTTTAATAATCTTGAATACAGAAACAATGGATTAGTGTACTGAAATTGAGATTAATTTTCTTTTAAAATAGACTATTATCATTAAAAGAGTAATACCAATAAAGATCAGTAGTTTTCCTTTGCAACACCAATAACAAATTGAGAAATGTGATGAGAAAATTAAATCCATTCATAATAATAATATAAACTACCACATAAACTACAAAATATGTGTGAATAAATTTAATAAATATGGAAGTTATACAAAAAGTATGAAGCTTAATAGGAGGATATGAAAAACTTGAAGAAATGGAAATGCTTTTAAACTTTATGATTTAAAATATTAGTTTACTAAAATTTATCTATTTGGTATATCCTTAACTAGAGGAAGAGGAAATATGAAATTTCATTTGATGCTAATAATAGTAATCATGCTGCTGCTGCTACTGCTGCTAAGTTGCTTCAGTCGTGTCCGACTCTGTACGACCCCATAGACGGCAGCCCACAAGGCTCCCCCGTCCCTAGGATTCTCCAGGCAAGAACACTGTAGTGGGTTGCCATTTCTTTCTCCAATGCATACAAGTGAAAAGTGAAAGTGAAGTCGCTCAGTCGTGTCCGACTCTTAGCGACCCCATGGACTGCAGCCTACCAGGCTCCTCCTTCCATATAGTAATGGCTAACCAGAAGCCTTTTCTGAATATTTACCATTTGTAAGTTCCTCAGGTTCCTCAAATATGTATTACTTGTTAGGTCCAAATATTTCTGAAATAGTTACTCTATAAGATCCTCTGTAAACCTTCATATCACTAAATACATTGGTTTCCTTAACTGAAAAATTGAAACACTAATTGTTCTAGTAAGACATGAAGTGTTAGAAAGTTTGGGATTCTATTGAAACTGTTAGAACTCTGTAAGAAAGCTATTGTTAATATGACTATATGAAGATTAACATTTTTGTAACAAAAACATCATTAATAGATGAATGGCAGTCAGAAATAAAACATACGTGAAACATGACAAATTGTGTCTAAAACATCTAGTGTGTGTGTGTGTGTGTGTGTGTGTGTGTGTGTGCTCAGTCGTATCTGACTCCTGCGCCCTCATGGAGCCCACTAGACTCCTTTGTTCGTGAATTTTCCAGGGAAGAATACTGGAGCAGGTTGCTTTTTCCTACTTCAGGGGGTCTTCCCAACCCAGGGATTGAACTCACGTGTCCTGCATTGGCAGGTGGAGTCTCTACCGCTGTGCCACCTGGGAAGCCCAAACATTTAATAGATCTAACCAATCAGTATATGAGACAGCTTAATATAAGTAACACTGAACAGTTTTTATGTACCACATATTGTCCTGAAACAGCAATCCTATTTTGATTAGTGTTATTATTCACCTCAATGAAGACTTTAATCCTCTCTTATTGCACACAAATTTTGTCTAGTGAATTATAATATAATGACTATAGTTTTTGTAGCAAGACTTTTCGAGCTATTGAAATATTCTTTGTAATGCATTGTTAAAACTGTAATTATGAAGTCAAAGGCCAATAATGTGACAGCTCCCCATGCTTTCAGTGCAGGTTATATCAATTAAACTGCCCCATAAATGTTTATTTATATAATGTTTATTAATAGCAGCCTTTCTGATTGATGTGAAACCACTTAGAAATAGCATGACAAAATTGGCTTATTAAGTTTTTGTTGACACTAACATTTGAGAAAATGTCTCCTTTATTTCACATGTTATTTCTTTATATATTGTTGTTCTTTCTTGAATTTAGGATGATAAGAAATCATGTTCATTTTAGTATTAGTTCTGGACTCAGAACGGTAGTATAAATGCCTTGTCCTTCACCCAAATTTTAATTTCCAGTGAGTTTTTTCTTTTTTTCTCTTTGGTTTGTTTTAACCGCATGAATGGCTTTGACTCACAAATTTAAAATGGCATTTTGAAAACCGTATCTGAAAAAGGAAAAAAAATAGAGGTGGAAAAGGCTTCCTGAGACTACTGAAAGGATGGGATGGGGAAAGGAAAAAAATTGGCATTAATATTAATATATAACACATTTTATTACATTTTATTACATTATTCAGATGTTATTTCCAAATTTTTTTAATACATTTACTTCAATAGTATGATACATAGTTTCTCCTTTTCCCATGAAATTTGTCATATGCTTTCTTTTAAGATGCATTATTTTGAGATAATTTTATATTTACAGAAAACTTAAATAATATAGAGAGTTCCCACTTATATATCACCTAGCTTCTCTTGATGTTAATATCTTTCATAAGTGAGTGAAGTCGCTCAGTCGTGTCCAGCTCTTTGCGACTATGTGGACTGTAGCCCACCAGGCTCCTCCGTCCATGGGATTCTCCAGGCAAGAATACTAGAGTGGGTTGAATATCTTTCATAACTGTAATACAATTGTGAGAACCATTTTATATGTAATAGTTTGCATCTGCTGCTGCTAAGTCACTTCAGTCGTGTCCGACTCTGTGCAACCCCATAGACGGCAGCCCACCAGGCTCCCCGTCCCTGGGATTCTCCAGGCAAGAACACTGGAGTGGGTTGCCATTTCCTTCTTCAATGCATGAAAGTGAAAAGTGAAAGTGAAGTCGCTCAGTCATGTCTGACTCTTAGCGACCCCATGGACTGCAGCCTACCAGGCTCCTCTGTCCATGGGATTTTCCAGGCAAGAGTACTGGAGTGGGGTGCTATTGCCTTCTCCAACTTTGCATCTACTAACCCCAAACTCCCAGTCCATCCTTCCTCTATCCTCCTCCTCCTGGGCAACCACAAATCTGTTCTCTGTGTCTGTATGATTGTTCTGTTTCATAGATAAGTTCATTTGAGCTATATTTTAGATTCCACATGTAAGTATATCATATGCTATTTGTTTTTCTCTTTCTGACTTACTTCACCTACTATGATAATCTCTCTAGTTGCATCCATGTTGCCACAAATGGCATTTTTTTCCTTTTATGACTGAGTGGTATTCCATTGTATATATGTACCACATCTTCTTTATCCATTCATCTGCTTTCATGCTTGGCTATTGTGAATAGTGCTGCTGTGAGCATAGGAATGCAGGTATCTTTTGGAATTACAGTTTTGTCTGGGTATATGCCCAAGAGTAGGTATATGCTAGATCATCAAGAAATTATTTTTAGCTTTCTGAGGAACCTGCACCAACTTACATTTCCACCAACGGTTTAGGAGGGTTCCCTTTTCTCCACACCTTCTCTAGCATTTGTTACTTACTGACTTTTTAATCATGGCTATTCTGATTGGTGTGAGGTGATACCGCATTGTAGCTTTGATTTGTATTTTTCTAGTAATTAGTGATGTTGAGCATTTCTGCTTGTGCTTTTTAGCCATTGGTATGTCTTTTTTGTAGAAATGTCTGTTTAACTCTTCTGCCCATTTTTTGGTTGTTTTCCTGTTGTTGAGTTGCATGAGCTGTCCGTATATTTTGGAAATTAAGCCCTCATCAGTCACATCATTTTCATCTATCTTCTGCATTTTCTTAATCCATTTATCTGTTAAAGAAAACTTTAGGTTGTAGTAGGTTTTAATTGCAAGTCTAATTTTTTTTTATCAGTAATATCATTATTCAGATTTTCTACTTTTTCTTGTATCAGTTTTGTCAGTTATATTTTTAAGAAATTTGTTTATTTATCCTAAGTTGTCAAATTTATTGGTACATAGTTGCTTATAATATCTATGTTTTACCTTTGTAATATTTTCAATCTATAATGATAGCTCCCTTTTCTTTCCTATAACTGGAAATATGTATTTTCTCTATATTTTATTCATCAGTCTTGCATGAGATTTTTCAACACTTAAAAAAGTTTTTCAAAAAACAGACTGTTTGCTGTGGGTTTTCAGAGCAGAAAAAGAAATAAAAGGAATCCAAATTGGAAAAGAAGAAGTAAAACTCTCACTATTTGCAGCTGACATGATCCTCTACATAGAAAACCCTAAAGATTCCACCAGAAAATTACTAGAAATAATCAATGACTATAGTAAAGTTGCAGGATATAAAATCAACACACAGAAATCCCTTGCATTCCTATACACTAATAATGAGAAAACAGAAAGAGAAATTAAGGAAACAATTCCATTCACCATTGCAACGGAAAGAATAAAATACTTAGGAATATATCTACCTAAAGAAACTAAAGACCTATATATAGAAAACTATAAAACACTGGTGAAAGAAATCAAAGAGGACACTAATAGATGGAGAAATATACCATGTTCATGGATTGGAAGAATCAATATAGTGAAAATGAGTATACTACCCAAAGCAATTTATAGATTCAACGCAATCCCTATCAAGCTACCAACAGTATTCTTCACAGAGCTAGAACAAATAATTTCACAATTTGTATGGAAATACAAAAAACCTCGAATAGCCAAAGCGATCTTGAGAAAGAAGAATGGAACAGGAGGAATCAACCTACCTGACTTCAGGCTCTACTACAAAGCCACAGTTATCAAGACAGTATGGTACTGGCACAAAGACAGAAATATTGATCAATGGAATAAAATAGAAAGCCCAGAGATAAATCCATGCACATATGGACACCTTATCTTCGACAAAGGAGGCAAGAATATACAATGGATTAAAGACAATCTCTTTAACAAGTGGTGCTGGGAAATCTGGTCAACCACTTGTAAAAGAATGAAACTGGACCACTTTCTAACACCATACACAAAAATAAACTCAAAATGGATTAAAGATCTAAATGTAAGACCAGAAACTATAAAACTCCTAGAGGAGAACATAGGCAAAACACTCTCGGACATACATCACAGCAGGATCCTCTATGACCCACCTCCCAGAATATTGGAAATAAAAGCAAAAATAAACAAATGGGACCTAATTAACCTTAAAAGCTTCTGCACATCAAAGGAAACTATTAGCAAGGTGAAAAGACAGCCTTCAGAATGGGAGAAAATAATAGCAAATGAAGCAACCGACAAACAACTAATCTCAAAAATATACAAGCAACTCCTACAGCTCAACTCTAGAAAAATAAACGACCCAATCAAAAAATGGGCCAAAGAACTAAATAGACATTTCTCCAAAGAAGACATACAGATGGCTAACAAACACATGAAAAGATGCTCAACATCACTCAGTATCAGAGAAATGCAAATCAAAACCACTATGAGGTACCATTTCACACCAGTCAGAATGGCTGCGATCCAAAAGTCTACAAATAATAAATGCTGGAGAGGGTGTGGAGAAAAGGGAACCCTCTTACACTGTTGGTGGGAATGCAAACTAGTACAGCCACTATGGAGAATAGTGTGGAGATTCCTTAAAAAACTGGAAATAGAACTGCCTTATGATCCGGCAATCCCACTTCTGGGCATACACACTGAGGAAACCAGAAGGGAAAGAGACACGTGTACCCCAATGTTTATCGCAGCACTGTTTATAATAGCCAAGACATGGAAGCAACCTAGATGTCCATCAGCAGATGAATGGATAAGAAAGCTGTGGTACATATACACAGTGGAGTATTACTCAGCCATTAAAAAGAATACATTTGAATCAGTTCTAATGAGGTGGATGAAACTGGAGCCTATTATACAGAGTGAAGTAAGCCAGAAGTAAAAACATAAATACAGTATACTAACGCATATATATGGAATTTAGAAAGATGGTAACAATAACCCGGTGTACGAGACAGCAAAAGAGACACTGATGTATAGAACAGTGTTTTGGACTCTGAGGGAGAGGGAGAGGGTGGGAAGATTTGGGAGAATGGCAGTGAAACATGTAAAATATCATGTAGGAAACGAGTTGCCAGTCCAGGTTTGATGCACGATGCTGGATGCTTGGGGCTGGTGCACTGGGACGGCCCAGAGGGATGGTATGGGGAGGGAGGAGGGAGGAGGGTTCGGGATGGGGAACACATGTATACCTGTGGCGGATTCATTGTAATATTTGGCAAAACTAATACAATTATGTAAAGTTTAAAAATAAAATAAAATTAGAAAAAATAAAAATAAAAAAAACAGACTGTTGACTTTGTTGAGGTTCCCTGTTCTGTATCTGCCAATTTTGTTACTGATTTCTTCTTAACATTATTTTTTCTTTTTTTCCATTTCTTCTTGAGGTTGAGTTACAGTATTTTCCTAGCATCTTGAGATGAAAGCTTAGATTATTGATTCTTGATTTTTCATTTAATTCAAAATATTACCTAATTTTCATTGTGACAAAATCTGTCACATAGGATTTTTTTTGAAATTTTATGCTAAACATTAAATTATTGAATATTTTATTTAATCTGGTATTTCAGGCATTTACAAATATTATTCTGCCTAAGATTCATGCTAAGAAATGTTAAGACTCCCTGTGAATATTTGTGGCCAGAAAAATTACTCAATTCAAATTATTTTAATTTTTGTTAGAGTTTACTAGGTTGTTTGTCTCTATGGTCAGCATTTTATGTTCATAAAACCTGAGCGCAAAGATAGACATTTCATTCTAAGGTTCTCATTCATGTTTTTTCTCACAAACTCATTTTTCCTTTTAGTTTGATGTAGAATCAAGACTAATATATTCTCTATTGCTTTAAAGTTTACACAGAAATGAAGTTACACAAAAGGAATATAAAGAATGTAATATGATTTCATCTAAAGGTTAGTGAGATAGATTGGATAGTTTGGGTTTGAAGTTTACCTCTAGTTTCTGCTAGCTTTTTGATATCAGATAAATTAATTAAACCTTCCTAGAACTTTTCACTTTCATGCATTGGAGAAGGAAATGGCAACCCACTCCAGTGTTTTTGCCTGGAGAATCCCAAAGACAGAGGAGCCTGGTAGGAGGCTGTCTATGGGGTTGCACAGAGTCGGACACTACTGAAGCAACTTAGCAGTAGCAGCGGCAGAGTTTCTTCATCTGTGAATTGGGGATAGTTAATATAGCTATAGGTATCTGGAAGACTCTGTCACCAGTTCTGTTTTAAGTGTGTTACTGTTCTTCCACATCATCTCCCCTTAAAGATGTCACTTTAAGGATCTTCACTGTTTACTTTTATTCCAGTGGTCTTCAGTATTTTTCTGTTATGGTTCCTGGATTTCCAGACAGTTTATGTCTTTGTGTAAATAGCATATATGATACATGCCTTCTTATTATCACCATTTGATCAATCCTAGAATAGAATCTGTCTTCCTTACTTCAAGTTGATAGAAATTTCATGTTTATATATAGATAGTGCCTCTATTCTATACTTTTTTATAATCTTCATTTAGTGCACAAACAATGGGACTTAATTCAATAAAAAGGGAGTTAACTATTATCTATGAATATAAATGATAATAATGATAGTGATTGTAGCAATTATCATATATATTAATAACCTCCTATATATAAAGTTCTATCTTAAGCACTTTATATGTATGTAATTTAAAATTTCAAACTAACACTGTACTATGTACTCAAGGGCTGATATCCTCTAGTGTAATTGTGACTCATGTTTGATAATTCATTGAATAATAAATGAATTCATATTTTACATATTGGGAATCCTTACACTAGATTTCTATAAAATTGCTTCTATAGATGGTTGTATGTTCACAGTGCCATTTTTATCAAATGTGCTGTGTGGTATAAGAGAGCAAATACCTTTCTTTTAAGTCTAATTTAATATTTAGGATAAAAGAATTGGTTCAAATTTGTAAATTCTAAGAAATTTATAGTAGAAAGAACCCAAGATGTGTGTAAGAGGATTTTTTCTGAGATTTAGTGGGAAACTGTGTAATCTTGGGAAGTTATAAAACTTAACAAATCTAGGCTTCCCTATCCTTTCAAATTAAATAAGTAAAAAAAAAATGATAACTTGACAGGCTACTACAAATACATTAATAATGAATTTAAAAGATACTTTTAAGTAGGCATTATATAAATATTTTCAGAACAAATGTGGGTTTTTTAGAGTGAAATACAATGTATTAATAGATACAGTATTACAAATGAAGAATATAAATCAACATATTTGAATGCAACGGAATGTTCTTTCCATTCCTCATTTTTTTTTTTTTTTGGCTCTTTCTGGATGAGCAACTAAAGAAAGCTGCTGATTTTGTATTTGTGAGCAGCAGAGCGGTATAATAAGTGAAGTGAATATTTTGGGGGAAGAAGGTTTAGTATTGCGACACCTGGTTCAGGCTGTTCCTTTATCAGAAATAGTGCCTCTAGACTATCAAAAATAGGAATAGGAACTTAAAATATAATTTTCACTCAATCAAGTAAACTTTGCCCTTTTTCACTTCTTATATTCATGTCTGTATCTCCCAACTTACAAATGTGCACATTTTGGCTTTTTCCCCCTTCACGAGAGATCTTATTATGTAGTATCAAATAGAAGAAAGATTTGGATACTTCAGTATATTTTGCAAGCTTAGTTTTAATCTCTGATTTTGATGGCCTCCTTAAAAATTATATGCTTAAAGTTAGAGAAATGCTCAGCATTTCAAGCTTATTGAACATAATCTTGACTAAGTAAGTTTCCTTAATTTCAGGCATTTTTGTAAATCTCTTGACAATAGAGAATCTTTTGACAATTAGTCCCTACATTTAAGTTGAGTGGTTTTGCAGGGATGTTGGCGGGGGATCCCTTAGAATTTCAGAACAAGGATTATTTTAGTGTGGGGAGGATGGCACTGGGTCAGCAACAGTGTTCAGAATTTATATCAAGTTTGACTTCCAGAGAAGTCATAGTATTTGAAATGCAACTGAGTACAAATTAAAGGCAAAGAACAAGAGGTAGTGATGTCCAAGCTGCTTCTAGCCAAGTTTAGAACTTTGCTTAGTACTATTGGGTGTCCCTGGAGGGACTGTAATCTTGGACAATAGGCGAAATGTGATAAAGGAAAAAGGATCTTTTTTTCATATGAAACAAATGCTAATTCTTTAATTGGATTAAATAATAAACTGAACATGTAAGAGACAATTTAACTACTTGAGAGCCCAGGTTTAAGTAAAAGAGTACCTCTAAATTGTCTTGAGAGCTCTTTTTTTAGCTTTTTCTTCAGGGCATTATGCTTAGTGATTGTAAGTTTGCAGCTTACACTGAAGATTGGACTCTTGAGTTGGCCCTGGAGGCCTCTGACAACAGAAAACAAGGCTCATAAGCAAAGAATTAAAACAGATGACAGAAATTCCCTGGTTTTGCTGACTCATGAACAGATGGTGCTCCCAATCCTTCCATTAAATGCTCTTTTATAAAATTGCTGTCTGTAGCCAACCGAGAATGAGTCTCATGGCTATAAAGTCTAGGTTTGTGTGAAATTGGGATGAATTTTGGAACAAACTCAGATTTCTGGGACACTAATGTCAATTCTTAGTCCTTCGTACAGTTGAACTGCACTCCAGTCTAGTGTTTAGCCTACGATGAATTTCAGATGTACCAGAAGGATGTTGTACTTTTGATGTTAACGTGGTTCCAAGCAATTTTCCATTTGAGCCAGTTCCTTTTGCAATATACTTCAAGGACCTTCTTCATATTGGTTCTATTTCAATTGAATTTTATTTATAAAATATTTCAAACATATGGGTTAGAAGAAACATTTGTGTGTCCACTCCTCAGTCTTAACATTTGTTTGCAAGTTGAAATGTTTGAAATTTTGTTTTAAAAATACAAATTGCTAAGATCTAACTGCACTTCTTTCCACTTCCTTATTCCCCCAAGGAAATTACTGTTCTGAAATGATGTGTATCAATACCATGCAGTTTTTTAATTTTCATCATATTTGTATGCATTTCTAAAATAAATATTGATTATTCTGCCCATATTTAAAATGTAAGTAAGTTATATCACTTGTGACTACTTGCTTGTTTTTTATTGTTGTTGACTTCACTGTGTGGGTTGAAAACTTAGATCAGCTTATCAGTTTCTAAAAAAAGACTCTCTAGAATGCTGATCAGAATCTTAATTTTAGACTTAAGTGGGGAAATTTGCAATTTTCATAATATTTAAATAATCATAATATTTATTTGGAAAAACTCATAATCTCCATAGTATTCCCATCCTTATATATTTTCAATATTTTTTTATTGTTTTATTATGCTTTCTTAGGATACTCAGCATTACAGAACTTGTGAATATACTAATATTACCTTACACATTGAAAGGAGCTTTGCAGATGTGTAACTTGAGTATTTTGAGATGGTGAGATGATCCTGAATTATCCAGATGGACCCAGTATCACAACAAGTGTTCTTACAGGCTAAAGAGGAAGGTAGGAGGTAGAAAAAAGATTTGTAACTGATGGAAGTAGAGACTAGGTTGATGGGGCCACAAACCAAGTAATGTAGGCAGTCTTTAGAGGCTACAAAAGGCAAAGAATGGATTCTCTCCTAGAGCCTCTAGAAGAAACTCAGTCCTACCATTTCTTGGTTTTATATTTCTGACCTCCAGACATCTAAGATAACAAATTTGTGCTTAAACCACTAGCTGGTGATTTTTACTGAAGAAATAGGAAACAAATGGGCCTTCTGAAGAAATTGTTTTGCAAGGCTCTGATCTGATTTAGTGTGAGAAAGAAAATACCTTTAATATTATGTGTCAAATATCAAATGCTGTGTCTGTTTCTAAAAGGTTGTTATTTTGGTGAGATTAATCTGGAAACGAACATTTAGAAGAGGTTCATTCAGTCTTACCCAGTGTGTATAGGTGATGTATCCACATGTGTCTCAGAGAATAGGCCAGAATTTTAAGCCTGGTTGAAGGTGAAGGAGGCAGTTATTTGTAATAAGTAATGTAATAATGTTTGAGGATATGATGGTTACTTGTTTACATAAGTACCCCAGCAAAACCAGTTCACCTCCTGGGAACTTGGTTTCTATTTTTTGTGCAGGAGGATGTATACTGTTTCCTATATCCAAGAGTTGTTTGCAGAAACAAATAGGATTTTGTATATAAACTGTCAAGAGATACCACAAAGGGCTATGGTTAGAGGGACTCTAATCCTGGAGGCCTGCTGGTGGGGATCCTACCTGGATTCTTCAATGCCATTTAAATAAATTAGTCTCTCTGTACTCAGTTGTGGCATCAGTTTCTGTTGTCAGTTTACTAAGTCATTGAGTTAAGTATGAAAATCCACCTACAATGCAGGAGATGTAGGAGACTTGGGTTTAGTCCCTGGGTAGGGAAGATCCTCTGGAGAAGGAAATGGAAACCCACTCCAGTATTTTTACCTGGGAAATCCAATGGACAGAGGACCTTGCCGGGCTATAGTCCATGGAGTCACAAAGAGTTGGGCCAACTTAGCAACTAAATGGCAGCAGTTTACTGTAACTATATCAATTATGTTCTGGGATAAAAGAAATATCAATGTTAAAAGTAATGAAAGTAATTATTTTAAATGGAAGCTAAAGGGTGAAAGTGTCTCTGATTATAAAATGCCCTCCTCTCTTTGTCCCTTCAGGTTCTTTGGTTTGAACAAAAACCAAAGTTATGCTTGATCAACTATAGAATCTCACAGTTGCTCAGAGGCCAGTACAAGCCATGACATAGCCATTTAGTCACCATGTAGGCCTTTGTGTAGATCAGTGTTTTCCTTACTGTGTCTCATTTTACAGCAGAAGGTAAAGTTGAATCCTGCCATAATATACTGCCTGATATTTCCTTGAATAATTAAAATAACAGCTACTGGATTATTTAGGCAGAACAGCCTTTTTCATTACATTTTCCTCTAACTTTCTTGAGTGAATTTTAAGAATTGTTGCAGTTGTCTACACTGGCCTCCATCTGTGCAAACCCTCTCTTTGTTCTTTGGATGTACTATGAAAGTGGAAGTGTGGTCGCTCAGTCATGTCCGGCTCCTTGCAAACCCATGGACTGTAGCCTACTAGACCCCTCTATCCATGGGATTTTCCAGGCAAGGGAACTGTAGCAGATTGCCATTTCCTTCTCCAGGGTATCTTCCCAACCCAGGGATTGAACTCGGGTGTTCTGCACTACAGGCAGATGCTTTACCATCTGAGCCACCAGGGAAGCCATTGGATGTACTGTATTCTTACTATTTAAGAGTTTGTAAGTTCTGTTCCTTTTTCCTGGAATGCTCACTGGTCCCCACCAACCCCAAACACACACACACACACACACACACACCCATACCTATGTAAAGGCTTCTCAGCATTGTGAACATTTGGGGTCAGATAATTCTTTGTCAGGGTGTAGTACATGTGGGCTATGCTGTGTATTCTAGGATGTTTGCAGCATCTGTGGCATTTACCTACTAGATTGCCTGTAGCATCCCTCCCAGTCACAACAGCTAGAATGTCTTCAAATTTTCCGGATGTCCCATGGGAAGCAGACTCACCTTCCATTAAAAATCACTGCTTCAGAGTTTAGCGCACATGTTATCTCTTTTAAGGAGGACTTCTTGTATCCCTTAAAGTAATTTGATTCCCTCCACCCATATTTATTCTCAAGCCAGCCTATGCTCTTTGTCAGTTTCCTTGTAGCCCTTACCACAAATAAAATGACATGATGAACATTTCTTTAGATATTTGGCATTAGTTGTTTTTGCTAGAATGTAAAGTGCAGGAGGGAAGTGACTTTTTTTTGCCTGGTGCTTCATTGTATTCCTTGTGTCTCGTGTGCTGCAGCCTGTATGTAGGCACTCAGTATACATTGATCACCTTTGTGATCTTTGACTTGAGTTCAGTTGATATCCTGCTACATAAAATTAATAGTTTTGAAATGAATGATTCTTTGTTTGTTTTTGGCCACGTAGCTGTGGAATCTTAGTTCCCGGACCAGGGATCAAACCCTGGCCCAGGGCAGTGAAAACTCTGAGTCTTAACCACTGGACTGACAGGGAATTCTCGAAATGAATGTGATCATTGAAGCCCCAGCATTGAGTTTTGCTTTTGTGATCCTAAAGCATCCTTAGCCCTGTGGTTTCTAAACCACAGGCACTCCCATTGAACTCACAGGGGCTATGGAATATTTAAAATTTTCAAGGAAAATACAGTAACATTTCCCTTACACCCTACAAACTACATGCTCAAGTTAGTTCAGTTTCAACACCAGACTGCATTACATTACTTTTGATGATGTCATATATTTGTGAACTATAGGTTTTTGACAGTGCTGTGATATTATGAGAGCTATTACGAGAAGGAAAATTAGTGTGTAACAGAAAATGGGGGTGATGATAGTCAAAGTGATTCCAGGATTTGAGATATGATATGGTGCCAAACAGGTGTACACATGCCAGTAGTAACTGTGGTTATTTAAGAATGAAATAAAATATTATTTTTCTTTTGAATTAGTTTTTAAAATGACTACTAAGTTGTTAAGGGCATAAATAATTAGTAAGTTGTTTGAACTTAACTGCTTAATGAACAGAACAAGCAGATATTTCTTTTGGATAAAACGGTAAAGAAAAAAATTACTGAAGCAGGAAGGGAGCAGTGAAGATAGAAAGTGTGGAAATCTCTGCATTCACCAATTTAACCATTTTCATTCTAAACATTATTTTTAATTGACCCTTAAGAAGTTTCTAGCTTCTTAAATAAGCAGTAACATATTTTAAAAGATCTGACTATATTTCTCATGTGATAAATCATTATTTCTTATGAAAGAATATGTGATAAGAAACTTAAGATGGGTATGAATTGCAAATTTTCTTTTGCCATTATGTGGAAATTCAGTCCTCCAGGAAAATGAGATTGGTTTTAGAGAGTTTTCTGTTACTCAAATTAGAAAGAAAAATATTTAGTTAAAATAATCTATTTTTTTATGTTCTCATTTTTATAGGGAGTGTCTGTTAATGCTGAAACTGAGCTTAATATATGTTTGACCTTATCGTTGTATCTACTAGGGTTACTAAGCTACTCATAGGTTATTAATATTCTTGGCTGAACTAGATAAGTTCCTTATAAGAAGTTATTTGGAGTAAGCCTAAACTGTGACTTTTAATTAAACTCCAGATCTCTTTGCCTTTGCCTTTTCAATAACTTTCAGTAAATTGTACCATAGATTGCATAAATGCCATTATAATTAAAGCAAAATTATTTTAGCTGAAAATCTAAATTCTGTTTAATTGCTTTGATATTCTTTACATTTGTAATAGACTCCTTATACTGATACCAACATTCTGTGGTTATATGAATTACTGCAGACATGGGTAGAAGGGAAGCTTTATGAATGCTGAAACTATTAATAAATTTTGCATACTCATATTATTCTTCTATTGGTAGTTTAACGCAGAAATTTTCAGTAATAAATTCAGATCTTTTAAAAGAAATTTATAATTATGATTGTATCTACAGACTTATTATTATCTCTGGCTCTGGAAAAGTACTACAATAAGAGATGAAATTTTAAACTGAGTTCCACACTGGGGAAATTCAATAATTTACAATTCTCAGTGTTAAACATATTTACAAAAGATACAACATTTTTTAAAAATTTATTATTATTTTTTAATTTATTTTATTTTATTTTTTAACTTTACAATATTGTATTGGTTTTGCCATATATCAAAATGAATCCGCCACAGGTATACATGTGTTCCCCATCCTGAACCCTCTTCCCTCCTCCCTCCCCATACCATCCCTCTGGGTCATCCCAGTGCACCAGCCCCAAGCATCCAGCATCGTGCATCGAACCTGGACTGGCGACTCGTTTCATATATGATATTATACATGCTCCAATGGCATTCTCCCAAATCATCCCACCCTCTCCCTCTCCCACAGAGTCCAAAAGACTGTTCTATATATCAGTGTCTCTTTTGCTGTCTCGTATACAGGGTTATTGTTACCATCTTTCTAAATTCCATATATATGTGTTAGTAAGTATACTGTATTGGTGTTTTTCTTTCTGGCTTACTTCACTCTGTATAATAGGCTCCAGTTTCATCCACCTCATTAGAACTGATTCAAATGTATTCTTTTTAATGGCTGAGTAATACTCCATTGTGTATATGTACCATAGCCTTTTTATCCATTCATCTGCTGATGGACATCTAGGTTGCTTCCATGTCCTGGCTATTATAAACAGTGCTGCAATGAACACTGGGGTACACGTGTCTCTTTCAGTTCTGGTTTCTTCAGTGTGTATGCCCAGCAGTGGGATTGCTGGATCATAAGGCAGTTCTGTTTCCAGTTTTTTAAGGAATCTCCACAACATTTTAAAAAATTATTTTATTATTGAAGAATAATTGCTTTACAGAATTTTGTTGTTTTTCTGTCAAACCTCAACATGAATCAGCCATAGGTATACATGTAATCCCCTCCATTTTGAACCTCCCTCCCATCTCCCTCCCCATCCCACCCCTCTAGGTTGGTACAGAGCCCCTGTTTGAGTTTCCTGAGCCATACAGCAAATTCCCATTGGCTTTCTCTTTTAATGTCAGTTTCCATGTTACTCTTTCCATACATCTCACCCTCTTCTCCCCTCTCCCCATGTTCATAAGTCTATTCTCTATGTCTGTTTCTTCCTTGCTGCCCTGTAAATAAATTCTTCAGGACCATTTTTCTAGATTCCGTATATGTGTGTTAGAATACAATATTTTATCTTTCTCTAAAGGATATAGCATTTTTTGCTTTCTTACGCTTTCTCCATTAGTTCATATCTTTGAAATTCATTGCTGTCTCAACAGTTCTCTTTGAAATTCCAGATATTGTGCGCCTAACTAATTTGTTAAAAATTTGTGTCACTGAGATTTCTTGGAAGGATGGGTAGAATTCATGTTGGTGGAAATCTTCCTAGTCCTAAATTCTGCTCCAGCACAGCTCTTGGAAACTGGAAGCAGCATATTTGACAGATTGAAGGAACTGAGAAACAGGAATTTTTGCCTCTGTTTTTTAATTTTTTTCCTTGTCTTTCTTGCCTGCAGTGTTTTAAGGACTATTTATTATTTTTAAGGATTATTATTAAGAGTAATTATTTTGTACCGTTGCTAATTAGATGATTTTCTGAATTAAAGGGCTTGTGTTTTATGATTTTATTCATTCCATGACTGATTAATCTTACAATATTGTTTTTGTTATTGCTTTGAAGTATTGAGGAGGCAGTGAATCCGGGGAAGTCAGGAATCATAAGGATCCATAAAGATCCTGTAATTTTCATTAACTAACTTATTAGAAGTAGTTTTGTTTTCCCCCATTCTAGTCTTCGGATGACAGCTTCCTCAGAGCAAAATACTGAAGCCAAACTTTTGAAGATGCTAGCAGAATTTGATTGATGTAATAAATTTGTGATAAAATAAATATTACATTTCTTTTCATAGATAATAAGCCTCAAGAAGATAAATTTTAAAGGTTGTTTGTTAAAATTAATTTGTTCAGAAGATGGAAAAAGGAGGACCAACTAGGTTGTCTCTTCTACACAGACACAGAAAACAGGCCTTTTTGATAAATGATGCAGTACTTTTGATGAATAACACTAGAACAAGTACACAGTCATCTGGAAAAAAGTAAATGTGAATCTGTACCTCACATACGTGAGATAAATTACAAATGTTTTAAATATAAGAAATGAAGTAATGAAAGTAATAATAATAATATTGAGGGATTTTTGTGAATGTGGAATGGTGCTGTATAAGGCTAACTGTCAGTAAAAACTTTCTGTAGGAAAGTTTAAAGTTAATGGGGTCAGATAGCTGAAAAGATAGTGATAGGGAGGCAGAACAGGACAGACCCAACTCTGGGAATTGAGAGGTGGTGTATCCCATAAAGTAGAACCTGTCATACCTTGGGCCATTTATCAAGCCACTGTTACTCATTAGTGTTGGTGTCAGCTGCATCCAACATGGTTACAGTATTCTGAGAGTCCAGTAGAAAAGAAACAAACACTTTTTAAGAGGATAGTAGACTCTAGGTACTAGACAATGTTATTCATCAATGGCAAGACCATAGCCTTACACTGAGGTCAGGATTTGGATTCCTCTAATCCTTAGAGGAGAAATTGGTGCTAGCAAGGTAGACTATACCAGTTACTATGTAAAGAACTTGGAGCACAAAATTAGTGGTGTCTTCATGCAAAGGGTGACTTTTTAAGAAGTATCAGAAATGATATATTAGTTTGAATTTCCCTTGTTTATGTTTGAAAATAAGCAGAGAAACTACATGGGTTGTAGACATTTAGTCCCATGTGTGCTGGGAAATAGAGGCCAAGATAGAAGTGAAAGGAAATCTATCAAAATGCTGGAAATACATATATTGATACTGAGAAAGATGACTGGTTTTGAGTGAGGTCATAAACCAAAATTGACATAAACTAATCATCTGTATTGGAAATTTGGATTTAGGGAGAAATCTAAGCAGAAATAAAAGATTCTGAAAACTGCTTGCAAAGATGAAGGGTTGTTTTTGTATTTCACATGCCAAATAATATATTCAGCAGATCAGTCTAATTCCCTATCCCCTATCCTTATATTTATATTCTCCCTGGGATAGGACACTGAGTAAAGAGAGGGAACAAGAAATAAAAGCTGAGAGTAATAGGCAATAGTTTCTCAGTTGTTTTTTAATTTGTTGCATACTCCTGGAATAAAGAAAACTCTAATGTGCAATTCATGGGTATTAAAAACACATCATGGAATTTGGATTGGTTGGAACACAGAAATATAAAATCTACACTAACGGTTGCTTTTGTTCTTGAGTATGGTTTTTGACAGTATGATGAATGGTAATCTTAACTTTTTACTTTCCTGTGATAAGCTGTGCTATGTCGTTTCAGTTGTGTCTGACTGTGACCCCATAGACTGTAGCCCACAAGGCTCCTCTGTCCATGGGATTCACCAGGCAAGAATACTGGAGTGGGTTGCCATGCCCTCCTCCAGAGGATCTTCCTGACTCGGGGCTTGAACCTGTGTCTCTTATGTCTCCTGCATTGGCAGGTGGGTTCTTTACAAATAGCGCTACCTGGGAAGACCTTCACTTTCCTTGTTACTTTCCCTTAATGGTAGAAAAGAAAATGTACTTTAGCAAGAAAAAACATACATAAAGCATTTGATTGGTTTTAAGCTTTACTTATACAGTGTAAGTGAGAAATAGATTTAAGGGCCTAGATCTGATAGATGGAGTGCCTGATGAACTATGGAATGAGGTTCGTGACATTGTACAGGAGACAGGCATCAAGACCATCCCCATGGAAAAGAAATGCAAAAAAGCAAAATGGCTGTCTGGGGAGGCCTTACAAATAGCTCTGAAAAGAAGAGAAGCTAAAAGCAAAGGAGCAAAGGAAAGATATAAGCATCTGAATGCAGAGTTCCAAAGAATAGCAAGAAGAGATAAGAAAGCCTTCTTTAGCGATCAATGCAAAGAAATAGAGGAAAAAACAGAATGAGAAAGACTAGAGATCTCTTCAAGAAAATGAGAGATACCAAGGGAACATTTCATGCAAAGATGGCCTCGATAAAGGACAGAAATGGTATGGACCTAACAGAAGCAGAAGATATTAAGAAGAGATGGCAAGAATACACAGAAGAAATGTACAAAAAAGATCCAGGTAATCTTCACGACCCAGATAATCACGATGGTGTGATCACTGACCTAGAGCCAGACAGCCTGGAATGTGAAGTCAAGTGGGCCTTAGAAAGCATCACTATGAACAAAGCTAGTGGAGGTGATGGAATTCCAGTTGAGCTATTTCAAATCCTGAAAGATGATGCTGTGAAAGTTCTGCACTTAATATGCCAGCAAATTTGGAAAACTCAGCAGTGGCCACAGGACTGGAAAAGGTCAGTTTTCATTCCAATCCCAAAGAAAGGCAATGCCAAAGAATGCTCGAACTACCGCATGATTGCACTCATCTCACACACTAGTAAAGTAATGCTCCAAATTCTCCAAGCCAGGCTTCAGCAATACATGAACCATGAACTTCCTGATGTTCAAGCTGGTTTTAGAAAAGGCAGAGGAACCAGAGATCAAATTGCCAACATCCGCTGGATCATGGAAAAAGCAAGAGAGTTCCAGAAAAACATCTATTTCTGCTTTATTGACTATGCCAAAGCCTTTGACTGTGTGGATCACAATAAACTGTGGGAAATTCTGAAAGAGATGGGAATACCAGACCACCTGACCTGCCTCTTGAGAAATCTGTATGCAGGTCAGGAAGCAGCAGTTAGAACTGGCCATGGAACAACAGACTGGTTCCAAATAGGAAAAGGAGTCCGTCAAGGCTGTATATTGTCACCCTGTTTATTTAACTTATATGCAGAGTACATCATGAGAAACGCTGGACTGGAAGAAGCCCAAGCTGGAATCAAGATTGTTGGGAGAAATATCAATAACCTCACATATGCAGATGACACCACCCTTATGGCACAAAGTGAAGAGGAACTCAAAAGCCTCTTGATGAAAGTGAAAGTGGAGAGTGAAAAAGTTGGCTTAAAGGTCAGCATTTAGAAAACGAAGATCATGGCATCCAGTCCCATCACTTCATGGGAAATAGATGGGGAAACAGTGGAAACAGTGTCAGACTTTATTTTTCTGGGCTCCAAAATCACTGCAGATGGTGACTGCAGCCATGAAATTAAAAGATGCTTATTCCTTGGAAGGAAAGTTAAGACCAACCTAGATAGCATATTCAAAAGCAGAGACATTACTTTGCCAACAAAGGTTCGTCCAGTCAAGGCTGTGGTTTTTCCTGTGGTCATGTATGTATGTGAAAGTTGGACTGTGAAGAAGGCTGAGAGCCGTAGAATTGATGCTTTTGAACTGTGGTGTTGGAGAAGACTCTTGAGAGTCCCTTGGACTGCAAGGAGATCCAACCAGTCCATTCTGAAGGAGATCAGCCCTGGGATTTCTTTGGAAGGAATGATGCTGAAGCTGAAACTCCAGTACTTTGGCCACCTCGTGTGAAGAGTTGACTCATTGGAAAAGACTCTGATGCTGGGAGGGATTGGGGGCAGGAGGAGAAGGGGATGACAGAGAATGAGATGGCTGGATGGCATCACTGACTGGATGGACGTGAGTCTGAGTGAACTCCGGGAGTTGGTGATGGACAGGGAGGCCTGGTGTGTTGTGATTCATGGGGTCGCAAAGAGTCGGATATGACTGAGTGACTGAACTGACTGAAGCTTTACCTCAGAAAATCAGAGCAATGTGAAAGCTGAGAATCATTCTGAATTATTATCCATAAATTCTATTTTGAAAGGCCAGTTCTTATAAGCCAAGTCAGAAATGGTAGTGGCATCTTTCAAAGCCTTATTCCCTTTACCAATCTCAGTGTCTAAAAAAGCTCAGAAAGTTTATAATTATTTGACCTGTACAGTTAAACAAATGTGTTGAAATTTTTTTCTCAAAAATAGTTTTATTAATTCAGAACTGTATTAAATGATATTTCCAAATTTAAATTTCAGTTCAGTTCAGTTCAGTCGCTCAGTCATGTCTGACTCTTTGCGACCCCATGAATCGCAACACTCCAGGCCTCCCTGTCCATCGCTAACCCCCAGAGTTTACTCAAACTCATGTCCATCGAGTCAGTGATGCCATCCAGCCATCTCATCCTCTGTTGTCCCCTTCTCCTCCTGCCCCCAATCTCTCCCAGTGTCAGAGTCTTTTCCAGTTAGTCAACTCTTCCCATGAGGTGTCCAAAGTACTGGAGTTTCAGCTTTAGCATCATTCCCTCCAAAGAAATCCCAGGGCTGATCTCCTTCAGAATGGACTGGTTCGATCTCCTTGCAGTCCAAGGGACTCTCAAGAGTCTTCTCCAACACCACAGTTCAAAAGCATCAATTCTTCAGCACTCAGCTTTATTATAATTCCTTTGAAAATCATTGGAGCATTTTGTAGTTTTTGATATACCATTCATCAGCCTCCTGTATTGTACAGGAGGCAGTGATCAAGACCATCCCCAAGGAAAAAAAAAATGCAAAAGGGAAAATAGTTGTCTGAGGAAGCCTTACAGATAGCTGAGAAAAGAAGAGAAGCTAAAGGCAAAGCAGAAGAGGAAAGATATACCCATCTGAATGTAGAGTTCCAAAGAACAGCAGGAGAGGTAAGAAAGCCTTCCTCAGTGTTCAGTGCAAATAAATAGAGGAAAACAATAGAATGGGAAGACTAGAGATATCTTCAAGAAATTTAGAGATATCAAGGGAACATTTCATGCAAAGATGGCCACAATAAAGGACAGAAATGGTATGGACTGAAAAGCAGAAGATACTAAGAGGTGATAAGAATACATAGAAGAACTATACAAAGAAGATCTCAATGACCCAAATAACCATGATGGTGTGATCACTGGCCTAGAGCCAGACAGCCAGACATCCTGGAATGCGAAGTCAAGTTGTCCTTGGGAAGCATCATTACAAACAAAGCTAGTGGAGGTGATGGAATCCCAGTTGAGCTATTTCAAATACTAAAAGATGATGCTGTGAAAGTGATGCACTCAATGCCAGCAGAATGGAAAATCAGTAGTGACCACATGACTGGAAAAGGTCATATTTCATTCCAATCCCAAAGAAAGCCCATGCTAAAGAATGTTTAAACTACTACACAATTGCACTCATCTCACATGCCAGCAGAGTAATGCTCAAAATTCTCCAAGCTAAGCTTCAACAGTACATGAACTCTGAACCTCCAGATTTTCAAGCTGGATTTAGAAAAGGCAGAGGAACCAGAGATCAAATTGCCACCATCTGTTGGATCATTGAAAAAGGATAAGAGTTCCAGAGAAACATCTACTTCTGCTTTATTGACTATGCCAAAGCGTTTGTGTGGATCACAACAAACTCAGGAAAATTCTGAAAGAGATGGGATTACCACACAACCTTACCTGCTTCCTGAGAATTCTGTATGCAGGTCAGGAAGCAACAGGTAGAACTAGACATGGAAAGCAGACTGGTTGCAAATTGGGATAGGAGTACGTCAAGGCTGTATATTGTCACCCTGCTTATTTAACTTACATGCAGATTACATCATGCAAAATGCCGGGCTGGGTGAAGCACAAGCTGGAATCAAGATTTCTGGGAGAAATATCAATAACCTCAGATATGCAGATGATACCACCCTTATGGCAGAAATTGAAGAAGAACTAAAGAGACTCTTGATGAAAGTGAAAGAGGAGAGTGAAAAAGTTGGCATAAAACTCAACATTCAGAAAACAAATTCATGGCATCTGGTCCCATCACTTCTTGGCAAATAGATGGGGAAACAGCAGAAACAGTGACAGACTTTATTTTTGGGGGACTCCAAAATCACTGAAGATGCTGACTGCAGCCATGAAATTAAAAGACGCTTGCTCCTTGGAAAAAAAGATATGACCAACCTAGACAGCATATTAAAAAGCAGAGACATCACTTTGCCAACAAACGTCCATCTAGTCAAAGCCATGGTTTTCCAGTAGTGATGTATGGATGTGAGAGTTGGACTATAAAGAAAGCTGAGCACTGAAGAATTGATGCTTTTGAACTGTGGTGTTGGAGAAGACTCTTGAGAGTCCCTTGGACTGCAAGAAGATCCAACCAGTCCATCCTAAAGGAGATCAGTCCTGGGTGTTCATTGGGAGAACTGATGTTGAAGCTGAAACTCCAATATTTTGGCCACCTGATGAGAGGAATTGACTCATTTGAAAAGACCGTGATTCTGGGAAAATTGAAGGCATGAGGAGAAGGGGATGACAGAGGATGAGATGGTTGTATGGCATCACCATTTTGATGGACTTAAGTTTGAGTAAGCTCTGGGAGTAAGTTCCAGGGTGATGGACAGGGAGGGCTGGTGTGCTGCAGTCCCTGGGATCGCAGAGTCGGATATGACTGAGCGACTGAAGTGAACTGATTCATCAGCCTCTAGGATGTCAGGTGGCAAATTCCAGTGAATAGATTGAGACAGTGAAGTTAGCATGGGATCTAAGAATATGCTCTGGATTAAAAGTTACTACATTTTTAAGGGGTAAGTGGTGTATTTCAGCAATTGAAATTAACTTTTAATTTATATTAATTTGTTTATATTTATTTTAATGTAGTCTTTGATTTTAAAATATAATCACCTCCTTAAAGAACTCACTGTATTTCTTTTAAGCGTAGCACCATGGGATTTCTTTCTTCTTTGATAATTAGATAGCATCAAAGATGATATTTAAGAGTGTGTCTGAGGGATGGCTGTTAAATCTGGCAGCTTTTTGGATTGTGGGCCACTTTACTAGGTAAAGTTAACTTACATGTGATTCTGAAAATAAGAATTTGGTGTAGTTTAAGGGATGCATTTGGAGAGTAGATATGTAGAGTTTGGTAGAGATTTTATGATAGAGGTTTTTTGGAATACTTCTCAGTTTTGAGCAGATCCATGGTGCTGTCAAATTCATTTCTCTCCCACATGTTAAGAACCATTGAGTTGAGTTATTTGAAATCATGTTTCAATTAACAGCTTTAATTTCTAATGTGGGTATCTCTAGTATTTTAATATCATTTTAATAATTCAGACTTTTACCTTTGGGTTGCACATTTTTCTTTTATATACTTTTAAATGTTTTAAAGCATTATTAAAGTGATTGAATGTCTGCTATTCATACTTGAGAGCATGTTTTAATATACCTGCTAAAAACATTTGTGTTGTCATTATGTTACTTTTTTTTCTTTAATACTTTGTCATAGAATGATTTTTTTTTAGATACAAATTCATTAATTTTCAGCTGTTTTTATCCTTACTGTGCGATTGTTAATACCACCAGTGCATAATTGCTAGAGGGTTTTCTTTATCTCTGTCCTTTCCTAAAGGTTCATATTTTCATTTATAGCATCACAATGAGCTGCAAAAAAAGTTCATCAAACGTACTTTTTGTCATATTAAGTTGGTCAAGGATGGGTATTGGTTTCCTCTATTTTATTAAATTTTAAAAAGTTAGTAAACTAATATTTTAATCACTTACAAGTATATTCATCAACATTTCCCAAGCATAATTTGCTTTCAAGCATGTCTGAAATGACACATATAATCAAAATGAAAAAAACAAAAAAATTCTGGTCCAGGGCAAATGCTTCGAAGTAAATCTTACGGAGTAGAACTAGTTCTCTCAGATTGAAACTAATTTCCATGTATATAAACTCTGCTTCATTTCCTCTCCAACACTGGATGAACAGCACTTGAATAAATAAGGTTACACTTTTCCACTTGCATTGATTCAGTGTTTTAACAAAGTCATTTATGATCAGATAGGTAAATTTAAGAATTTATCAAATATTTATATATATTCCAATGTTTATTATACCCAAATAATACAAATATCCAATATAAGAGAATTTGGTCAGTTTAGTTTTATATTTGAGGCTTCTTGGGTGGCGCTAGTGGTAAAGAATCTGCCTGCCAGTGCAGGAGATGCAGGAGACCATGGGTTCAATTCCTGGGTTGGGAAGATACTCTGGAGAAGATAATGGCAACCCACTCTTTGGGTTGCCAAGTATTCTTGCCAGGAAAGTCCCACGGGGAGAGGATCCTGGTGGGCTACAGTCCATGGGGATGCAAAGAGTCAGACACTACTGAGTTCACACACAGTTTTACATTGAGAAATAAGTAATATAATTCCCTGCAACATCTTTGATTTATTTTAGGATTTAATTATTTAGGTTGATTTTTATTGGAGAAATATTTACTTTTTTTGACTTGCTATTTTGTATTGGAGTATAGCTGATTAACAAACAATGTTGTGATCATTTCAGGTGAACAGCAAGGTGACTCAGCCATATATACATGCATGTATCCATTCTCCCCCAAACTCCTTTCCATCCAGGCTTCCATATAACATTGAGCAGAGTTCCCTGTGCTAGTAGGTCCTTGTTGGTAATCCATTTTAAATATGGCAATGAGAAATATTTATTTTTGAAGCATCAGATGCTTTCAGTGTTTCAAAAACTAATGTAGTAATAATGGGGCATATATTTTGATGAAATGGTGAAATCAGGTGGGGACACTATAATAAACAGGTGACAGAAAACATATACTTGATTTAAAATTACCAATTTTATACGTAATGTGTAGGAGAAATTCTGAAATACATGGGAAAGACTTAGAATTCTGAACATATTAGCAAAAGCAAATGCAGAGTAATTTTTCTAAACCATGGTTAGCTTTTAAGGATGTCACTTATTTTTAGCATTTATAATGACAATGTAATAACTAGGCACTTTTTAATTATTAAATTCAGATAAATAGCCCATGAGGCTATTCCTCTTTTTTAACCTCACACTAAATTTTTTTTGCTACTTTTATTTCTTTTAGGATAAAAGAATTGTCTTCTCTATGATACTTTTGTATATCACAGAAAAGTGTCCTTCCTGTTGGATAGAATTTAAAAAAAATTCAAAGGAGCTGGGTCAGTTTATCTTGGTATTCAAGAGCCAGTATTTTGCAGAAAAGTTTTTTGCTAAACCACTCATCTATGTTATTTGTATCACATTCCTTTATTATAAGGCAGTTTGCTTCACAGATTTGGGTATCTATCTCCTTCTAGATTAAAGTTTCTTAAATACATAAATTCTTTTTATTTTCCTTTCTAATAGTTACTACTGCTAAAAAATAAAAGATTGAGGTTACAGCATATTTTATAAGTAAACATCAAAAATAATCAAATAGATTTTATAAAATATACTAGTTTAATTAAAATACATTTTTACTAATGTCATTATGTAAGACAATAGGCTTTCCTTGGTCCTGGTATTCAGTTCTGTTGCTCAGGAATGTCCAACCCATGTGACCCCATGGACTGCAGCACACCAGGTTTACCTGTCCATCACCAGCTCTTGAAGCTTGCTCAAACTCATGTCCATCGAGTCAGTTATGCCATCCAACCATCTCATCCTCTGTCGTCCCCTTCTCCTTCTGCCTTCAGTCTTTACCAGCATCAGGGTATTTTCCAGTGAGTGACACCTTCGCATCAGGTGGCCAAAGTATTGGAGTTTCAGCTTCAACATCAGTCCTTACAATGAATAGCCAGGATGTGCTTAAGGATGGACTGGTTGGATCTCCTTGCAGTTCAAGGGACTCTCAAGAGTCTTCAACACCACAGTTCAAAAGCATCAATTCTTCATCACTCAGCTTTCTTTATGGTCCAACTTTCACATCCATACCTGCCTACTGGAAAAATTGTAGTTTTGACTAGACGGACCTTTGTCAGCAAAGTAATGTCTCTGCTTTTTAATAGGCTATCTAGGTTGGTTATAGTTTTTTTTCCAAGGAGCAAGTGCCTTTTAATTTCATAGCTGAAGTCACCACCTGCAGTGATTTTGGAGCCCAAGAAAATAAAATCTGTCACTGTTTCCATTGTTTCCCCTTATATTTTCCATGAAGGGATGGGACTGGATTCCATGATTTTCATTTTCTGAATGTTGAGTTTTAAGCCAACTTTTTCACTCTCCTCTTTCATTTTCATCAAGAGACTCTTACTTCTTCTTTGCTTTCTGCCATAATAGTGGTGTCATCTGCATAACTGAGGTTATTGATATTTTACCTGGCAGTCTTGATTCCAGTTTGTGCTTTATCCAGACTGCATTTTGCACGATGCATTCTGCATATAAGTTAAATAAGCAGGGTGACAATACTGCCTTGACGTACTCCTTTCCCAATGTGGAGCCAATCTGTTGTATCATGTCCGGTTCTAACTGTTGCTTCTTGACAGGCATACAGATTTCTCAGGAGGCAGGTCAGGTGGTCTCGTATTCCCATCTCTTTCAGAATTTTCAACAGTTTGTTGTGATCCACACAATCAAAGGCTTTGGCATAGTCAATAAAGCAGGAATAAATGTTTTTCTGGAACTCTTGTGCATTTTCAATGATCCAATGGATTTTGGCAATTTGATCTCTGGTTCCTCTGCCTTTTCTAAATCAAGCTTGAACATCTGGAAGTTCTTGGTTCACATACTGTTGAAGCCTGGCTTGGAGAATTTTGAGCATTACTCTGTTGGCATGTGAAATGAGTGCAATTGTGTGGTAGTTTGAACATTCTTTGGCATTGGCTTTCTTTGGGATTGGAATGAAAACTGACCTTTTCCAGTCCTGTGGCCACTGCTCAGTTTTCCAAATTTGCTGGCATTTGAGTGCATCACTTTCACAGCATCATCTTTTAGAATTTGGAATTCCATCACCTCCACTAGCTTTGTTCATAATGATACTTCCTAAGGCCCACTTAAGTTCGCATTCCAGGATGTCTGGCTCTAGGCCAGTGACTGCACCATCATGGTTATTTCGGTCATTGAGATATTCTTTTTATAGTTCTTCTGTGTTCTTGTCACCTCTTAGTATCTTCTGCTTCTTTTCAGTCGATACCATTTCTGTCCTTTATTTTGGCCATCTTTGCATGAAATATTCCTTTGGTATCTCTAATTTTCTTGAAGATATCTCTAGTCTTTCCCATTCTATTGTTTTCCTCTATTTGTTTGCACTGACCACTGAGGAAGGCTTTCTTATCTCTCCTTGCTGTTCTTTGGAACTCTGCATTCAGATGGGTATATCTTTCCTCTTCTGCTTTGCCTTTAGCTTCTCTTCTTTTGTCAGCTATCTGTAAGGCCTCCTTAGACAACCATTTTCCCTTTTTGCATTTTTTTTTTCTTGGGGATGGTCTTGATCACTGCCTCCTGTACAGTATTACAAACCTCTGTCTTACAAACCTCTGTCTATAGTTCTTCAGGGACTCTGTCTATCTGTCTGGTGTCTATCTATCTATCTTCAGACACTCAGTCTATCCGTCTGTCTGTCTTCCCTGTTGGCTCAGTCGTAAATAATCCACCTGCAAGGTAGTATATGCAGATTGAATCTCACGGTTTGGAAGATCCCCTAGAGAAGGAAATGGCAATCCACTCCAGTATTCTTGCCTGGGAAATACCTTGGACAGAGGTGCCTGGTGATTATAGTCCATGGGGTCACAAAGAGTCAGACATGACCGAGCAACTCAACAGCAACACTGTGGCACAGTATTCATTTTAGAGTCGAGGGAATTCAGTATGTGTCTTTTTGAATGTGTATAGAAGTTTTTCAGTTAATGACTGTGCATAAGTAATTACACAGAATATAGAGGGAACAATAAGTAATTACACAGAAAATAGAGGGGACAAGACTGAAGATCCTGGCAATCTTGGGAAATGGAAAAAGTACAAGGAAGTATGGAGATAATAGAATTTTGGTACATTTGCCTTATCTATGAGGCAGGATATTCCCTTCAAAATGCTGAGCTTGCTTTTTTCTTATTAGTCCATAACAAATTTTAAACTGAGCATTTTATGAGCACTTTTAATTGGAATTTAGGAGAAAGCAATTCTTAGGGTTTCTGCTGTTTCACTGTCTCAAGATTTCCTTTCTCATCCCCCTCTGCCTGGAAGTGTAGTGAGTAGATTGGGAAGGAGCTTGAATAAAAGCAGTTGTTCACTATCAGTCATGATAAAGAAGCATATGTAACATACATATAATTAATGCTGAGCGCCAAAGAATTGATGCTTTTGAACTGTGGTGTTGGAGAAGACTCTTGAGAGTCCCTTGGACTGCAAGGAGATCCAGCCGGTCCATTCTGAAGGAGATCAGCCCTGGGATTTCTTTGGAAGGAATGATGCTGAAGCTGAAACTCCAGTACTTTGGCCACCTCATGCGAAGAGTTGACTCGTTGGAAAAGACTCTGATGCTGGGAGGGATTGGGGGCAGGAGGAGAAGGGGACGACAGAGGATGAGATGGCTGGATGGCATCACTGACTCGATGGATATGAGTCTGAGTGAACTCCGGGAGTTGGTGATGGAAAGGGAGGCCTGGTGTGCTGCGATTCATGGGGTCGCAAAGAGTCGGACATGACTGAGCGACTGATCTGATCTGATTGAATTAAATTTATTATATTTGAAGCTGAAGATTTCAGACATTTTTAAGTATTTTTGGTAAATTACTAATTTTGGTAAACATGTTTTGGTATTTGGTAATACCTAATATTTGGTAAAACATGTTTTTTCCATACCTAATATAGGAAACATTCTTTCAATTATGTGATCGTATCTCTACAGTATGATTCAGAAAGGACAGATAAGTACTTTACAAAATTATTCTTGATTATATTGAATAAATATCTTAGTCTAACTGAAGAAAAAAATATAGAGAGACAAATATAGAAATATGTACAATATTAGTTTTAAAAAATTACTATAGTTAAATGCTGATAATACCAGAAAAAGATGGCAGTACTAAATGTTTAGCGATGTTGTGCAGATTATTAAACATTTATTTTTGTCCTATATATTCATGTTTTGTAGCATCCCATGGGCAGAGGAGCCTGATAGGCTGCAGTCCATGGTGTCGCTAAGAGTCGGACACGACTGAGTGACTTCACTTTGACTTTTCACTTTCATACATTGGAGAAGGAAATGGCAACCCACTCCAGTGTTCTTGCCTGGAGAATCCCAGGGACAGGGGAGCCTGGTGGGCTGCCGTCTATGGGGTCGCACAGAGTCGGACACGACTGAAGTGACTTAGCAGTAGCAGTAGTATTGGTAATAAATGCTCCAGTCCTTGCTGTTGCAGTCAGACAGGACTGAGCGACTGAACAACAACTTCCACATTTAGAAAAATTAGGTTTTCAGAAAAGCAGAATTATGTTCTGGTGTTCTATTTTTAAATGACATCACACATACCAATCACTCGGTTTCTAAATATTCCAAAGAAAAATTTTCAGAAGTCTCCTCAACCAATTCTCTCTCTCTCTCTCTCTCACACACACACACAGGATCCAATTGGAAAGATGCAGTTGAGGCATAAGCTAAATTTGTCTGAATGATCAGAATGGTAAATCCAGCTTGAAAACACCTCTTCATACTTAATGCACATAAATAAAAATTTTTTGTGCAAGTAGGATCTTTTCAAAGTTTTCACTGAGAATATATCGATTGAATCACAATCAGTTCAGTTCAGTTCAGTTCAGTCGCTCAGTCGTGTCCGACTCTTTGTGACCCCACGAATCGCAGCACGCCAGGCCTCCCTGTCCATTACCGACTCCCAGAGTTCACTCAGACTCACGTCCATCGAGTCAGTGATGCCATCCAGCCATCTCATCCTCTGTCGTCCCCTTCTCCTCCTGCCCCCAATCCCTCCCAGCATCAGAGTCTTTTCCAATGAGTCAACTCTTCGCATGAGGTGGCCAAAGTATTGGAGTTTCAGCTTTAACATCATTCCCTCCAAAGAAATCCCAGGGCTGATCTCCTTCAGAATGGACTGGTTGGATCTCCTTGCAGTCCAAGCCTTGTTATTAACCTTTGACTATGTATTCCTGGACTTTGTGTGAGTATGAGTATGTGCATGTATGTGTCAAACTTAAGCAAATATTCTTTTTTTTTCCTTTTTATTCAATATCATGTGCATTTCTTAGTTTATCCAGGTTGATTTTATCTGCTGTCAAATATTATTGACCCAGTACATGCCAGACAACTATCAACAGTCCTGTGAAAGTCATTACTTACCTTCCTCTTTGCTGTCACTTTGTCAAATCCTCTTTATCATTTCTATTTCACTTTTCCCTCCTGTCCCATTCTGTGCCAGTGACCTGATACTTTTTATTCCTCTGCATGATGAAGGATGTTGAAAAGCGATAACCTTATTAATTGAATCAGTAACCACTCTACTCCCA
The DNA here is from genome assembly GCF_032452875.1 of Bos javanicus. Classification (NCBI taxonomy): domain Eukaryota; kingdom Metazoa; phylum Chordata; class Mammalia; order Artiodactyla; family Bovidae; genus Bos; species Bos javanicus. The sequence goes on along the minus strand of NC_083869.1, from coordinate 41,359,342 downwards.
CTTCCATTGTTTGGTGTATTCTGTTTAAATATATTGGACTTTAGGAGTGTTTCATTTCTTAAATATTTTTTCTTTTGAAGTATATCCTTTAGTCATGCTCTTTCAAAGAATAAAAGTTTTTTGTATAAATGTGCTGAATATTTCAATCATAGCTGCTCTGAGTCAGTTGTTAAATTTAATGAACAGACTAAGTTGACAAAAGGAAACTAAAGAGAGAAAAGAGATTGCCTTTCTATTAATCATAGGCAATAAAAATCAGTGTGAATATGGAGCTTTAATGGCAGAGAACCAAAAACTAACTCAGTGGACCGCTTCTTTCACCAACTCTGTTCCCTGCATGCCAACTCATGGATATAGTTTACTTTGTTCATTGGTTTGTTCTTAATTATTCTTCATAAAGAAAAGGAATAATCACAAATTTTAAAAGAAAGACACCAAATGTGATAATCTGTAAAATGTGTTATTTTCTAAATCTTTCTTGAAATAACTTTATGTCTTCTTATACAAGATGATTAATTAAAAGCTAAAGGTTTCTGAAAAATTTTTACAACTATATTTTATAGTCTCAGTATAGAGATCACATTTTGAAAAAAAATAAATTTCAAAAAAATTAAAAGACGCTTACTCCTTGGACGGAAAGTTATGACCAACCTAGATAGCATATTCAAAAGCAGAGACATTACTTTGCCAACAAAGATCCGTCTAGTCAAGGCTATGGTTTTTCCAGTGGTCATGTATGGATGTGAGAGTTGGACTGTGAAGAAAGCTGAGTGCCGAAGAATTGATGCCTTTGAACTGTGGTGTTGGACAAGACTCTTAAAAGTCCCTTGGATTGCAAGGAGATCCAACCAGTCCATTCTAAAGAAGATCAGTCCTGGGTGTTCTTTGGAAGGAATGATGTTAAAGCTGAAACTCCAATACTTTGACCACCTCATGCGAAGAGTTGACTCATTGGAAAAGACTCTGATGCTGGGAGGGATTGGGGGCAGGAGGAGAAGGGGACGACAGAGGATGAGATGGCTGGACGGCATCACTGACTCAATGGATGAGAGTTTGAGAGAACTCTGGGAGTTGGTGATGGACAGGGAGGCCTGGCGTGCTGCAATTCATGGGGTCGCAAAGAGTCGGACACGACTGAGCGACTGAACTGAACTGAACTGAGTAATTCTTTTTTTGTTAAAATATAGTTAATGATCAGCTACAGCTTCCATATTACTATGCTGTTACCAAGATTACTGTGTAGAACTGAGATACTTAAGGCCAAAGCAAAGCAACAAATACTGCTTTCAAGAATAAATGACAGATTTCTATTTTATAATTTTTATCTGGTAGACTAAAGCTCTAGTGTAGGAAGTGCTTTCTGCAGTATCACTCAGAGGGTATTGGTTTTTATTTTACTTATTTATCTGTTTATTTTTGGCTGCTCTGGGTCTGTGTTGCTGTGTGTGGGTTTTCTCTAGTTGTGGTGGTTCCTCTTGTTGCAGAGCATGGACTGTAGGCATGCAGGCTTCAGTAGTTGTAGTGCACGGGCTCAGTTGCTCCACAGCATGTGGGATCTTCTTAGACCAGGGATTGAACTTGTGTCTCCTGCACTGGCAGGCAGATTTTAACTACTGGGCCACCAGGGAAGTTTGAGAGTGATGTTTTTGACAATTTAAAATACTAAACCTCTTTCAAACTTTTAGCCTATTATAAAGACTTAAGAGTTAAACTTGGTAGTTTTCCCTTAAGACAATTAAGTACTATGTAAATATAAATGATATAACAGCTTTAGTAGCTGAGATTAACTTTATTTAATTATTATTATTTAATCATTATAACATGTATGCGTACATTGGTCTCTTTTGGTGAGCAGTAATTTCCTTATGTATTTGAGACTGGAGATATTCTCCCTTCTCTGTAGTCTAAGAGAGGTTTATCTTTTCTTTTTTCCTTTGTTTCAGGGAATGTAGGAAAGCCTACAGTTTAAGAGCATGGGCTTGTCTTTGGAGGGGACCAAAGCTTTGTGACTTTAGCAACAGGGGCTAGTGTAATGCCCTAATTTTTACTTTCTTCCTATGTGAAAGATAATATTCCTCTCAGTGAGATGTCATAAGGATTGGATCCATCCCATTATGTGTGTTGGCTCAGTGGCTTCAGTCATGTATGACTCTTGGCGACCTCATGGACCATAGCCTGCCAGGCTCCTCTGTCCATGGGATTTCCAAGCAAGAATACTGGAGTGGGTTGCCATGCCCTCCTCTAGGAGATCTTCCTGACCCAGAGATCATACTCATGTCTTCTGCATTTACAAGCCGATTCTTTACCACTGAGCCACCCTGGAAGCCTCATCATAAGGATTAAATATATGTAAATCCAATACTTGCTTGGCAAAAAGTAGATGCCTAGTAAAGCATAGTATTACTTATCTTCTGAAATGAAAAGAAAAACAATACTAATTCATTGATGGTTTACTTTTTCTTATGTAGCACAAGGACCATCACAATATGTTGATCATTCATTGCATTGTGTAGTTGGAGATTGATTACTTACCTCTAGCCTGGAAGTAGTTTCTGTAGACTTTGTGCAAAGGAATTAGTGATAAAAGGATAGCATCCTGGATGATACTTTGGGACCTGAAGTTGCTCAAGGTGTTTGCTTCTCTAACATGGCATCTCCAATGAGATAACTAGCACCTCAATGAATTTAAATACTTGATGACTTATCAGGCTAGTTCTCAGAGTCAGTGTTAGAATAATGCACTGATTAGCATATCTCTCAAATTGCTTCCAAAGTCTGACTCCCAAAGGAGTTGGACACTTCCATGTATTCTTCTAATATAGGATTATAATGAGGTGTTTGAGTTTTTTTCTTTTTTTTTAAAATTTTATTTTATTTTTAAACTTTACATAATTGTATTAGTTTTGCCAAATATCAAAATGAATCCGCCACAGGTATACATGTGTTCCCCATCATGAACCCTCCTCCCTCCCCATACCATTCCTCTGGGTCGTCCCAGTGCACTAGCCCCAAGCATCCAGTATCGTGCATCGAACCTGGACTGGCAACTCATTTCATACATGATATTTTACATGTTTCAATGCCATTCTCCCAAATCTTCCCACCCTCTCCCTCTCCCACAGAGTCCATAAGACTGTTCTATTCTATTGTTTCAAAATGTGTCTCAGCACTTGTGACCTGGTAACTAAATACTAATAATAAGTTAGTATAATAAAATAATTAATTATATATTACATATATAAGGCAATGCCAAAGAATGCTCAAACTACCGCACAATTGCACTTATCTTACACAGTAAAGTAATGCTCAAAATTCTCCAAGCCAGGCCTCAGCAATACATGAAGCATGAACTTCCAGATGTTCAAGCTGGTTTTAGGAAAGGCAGAGGAACCAGAGATGAAATTGCCAACATCCTCTGGACCATCAAAAAAGCAAGAGAGTTCCAGAAAAAACATCTATTTCTGCTTTATTGACTATGCCAAAGCCTTTGACTGTGTGGATCACAATTAACTGTGGAAAATGCTGAAAGAGATGGAAATACCAGACCACCTGACCTGCCTCTTGAGAAACCTGTATGCAGGTCAGGAAGCAACAGTTAGAACTGGACATGGAACAACAGACTGGTTCCAAATAAGAAAAGGAGTACGTCAAGGCTGTATATTGTCACCCTGCTTATTTAACTTACATGCAGATTACATCATGCAAAATGCTGGGCTGGGTGAAGCACAAGCTGGAATCAAGATTTCTGGGAGAAATATCAATAACCTCAGATATGCAGATGACACCACCCTTATGGCAGAAAATGAAGAAGAACTAAAGAGCCTCTTGATGAAAGTGAAAATGGAGAGTGAAAAAGTTGGCTTAAAGCTCAACATTCAGAAAACTAAGATCATGGCATCCGGTCCCATCACTTATTGGCAAATAGATGGGCAAACAGTGGAAACAGTGGCTGAATTTATTTTGGGGGGAGCTCCAAAATGACTGCAGATGGTGATTGTAGCCATGAAATTAAAAGACACTTACTCTTTGGCAGGAAAGTTATGACCAACCTAGACAGCATTTTAAAAAGCAGAGACATCACTTTGCCAACAAAGGTCCATCTAGTCAAGGCTATGATTTTCCCAGTAGTCATGTATGGATGTGAGAGTTGGGCTATAAAGAAAGCTGAGCGCCAGAAAATTGATGCTTTTGAGCTGTGGTGTTGGAAAAGACTCTTGAGAGTCCCTTGGACTACAAGGAGATCCAACCAGTCTCTCCTAAAGGAGATCAGTCCTAAGTGTTCATTGGAAGTTCTGATGTTGAAGCTGAAACTCCAATACCTTGGCCATCTTATGTGAAGAGCTGACTGATTTGAAAAGATCCTGATGCTGGGAGGGATTGGGGGCAAGAGGAGAAGGGGATGACAGAGGATGAGATGGTTGAATGGCATCACCAACTCAATGGACATGAGTTTGAATAAACTCTGGGAGTTGGTGATGGACAAAGGAGGCCTGGCTGCTGCAGTCCATGGGGTCCCAAAGATTTGGACATGACGAGCGACTGAACTGAACTGCTGCTAAGTCACTTCAGTCATGTCCGACTCTGTGGGACCCCATAGATGGCAGCCCACTAGGCTCCCCCATCCCTGGGATTCTCCAGGCAAGAACACTGGAGTGGGGTGCCATTTCCTTCTCCAATGCATGAAAGTGAAAAGTGAAAGTGAAGTCGCTCAGTCGTGTCTGACCCTCAGTGACCCCATGGACTGCAGCCTTCCAGGCTCCTCCATCCATGTGATTTTCCAGGCAGGAGTACTGTAGTGGGGTGCCATTGCCTTCTCTGGAACTGAACTGATATTACATATATAATACAGTAATCAAAGAGTAACTTTTATTTCAGCAATATTTATTTAAAACCATCAGATGCTTCAGTTACATGTTGGATAGATTAAAAATGATGGTTGTACCATTCTTTCTCTTGAAGGGATCAGATTCTAGTCAGAGAGCAACAGAAATGAGAGAGACAGAAAGAGAGGGAAAGAGACAGAAAGAGGAGAGCAATATGTGTGTGAGTATGTGAGAGAGACAGAGAGGGAGAGAGAGAGATGTGGGAACACATATTTCAGTGCAACATGATAATATCACTAATAGAGTAGTGAAAATGAAAGTTAAGTCACTCAGTCGTGTCCGACTCTTTGTGACCCCGTAGACTGTAGCCCACCAGGCTCCTCCGTCCATGTGATTCTCCAAGCAAGAATACTGGAGTGGGTTGCCATTTCCTTCTCCAGGGGAATCTTCCCTACCCAGGGATCAAACCCTGGTCTCCTGCATTACAGGAAGATGCTTTAACCTCTGAGCCATCAGGGAAGCTCTAGAGTAGTATATCCTATTATATAAGGGAATACAGAGAAGGAAATATCCTACTTTGGGAAGGCCAGGGAGGAATTCACTCATGAGGAATTATTTGAACTGAATTACTAAAAGGACTTTTTGAGGCACACAAAGAAGGGATTTTTATAAAAGGGAAAACAAGGTACAAAAGCAGGAGACAGCCTGGCACATTCTGGGCATAATAAATATTTCAGTTTGGGGAGAGGAATGTATGTGTTTGTGCACATGTATGTGTGTATATGTTGCGATAGGATTATGGGTCAAGTGATTTGACTGCTGGATACTGAGACAGATTATTTTCACAAATGATTTAGTTTTATCCCACAGTGATACAGAACTATTTTAATCAAAGGGGTTATAACAGGATTACCATCATAGAAACTGACTGTCATCAGTGGGAAAGATGTTGGAAGAGGAAAAACCTGGTAATAGTAAATGTGTGCATGCTCAGTCTTGTCTAACTCTTTCATGCCTTGTTGCTCAGTCATGTCGGACTCTTTGTGACCTCAGGGACTGTAGCCGCCCAGACTCCTTTGTCAATGGAGTTTTCCATGCAATACTGGAGTACAATACTGGAGTATCTCCTGCATTGGCAGGCAGATTCTTTACCACTGACTTACCTGATTCTTTGCAACCTGCCAAAAGTAGATGGGCTTTAGTCCCAGGCAACAGAATTGAAGAGGGAGGAGAGGAACCTGATTATTGCTGAAGTGAGTTAGCTGGAGTGAGAGGGGATGGGTCCAGTAAGAGAACATGAGTTCTGGTTTGCACAGTCTCTCAGGTGTGGGCTACAGGAGGTTTGTAGTGATGATGTTCTTGTTTTATCCATATGTATTACATGTTATGCACGTCTATTCAGAAGCTCTCCTTTAGGTTTTCCTCTTTTTGGAACAGAAAGATTAGTGTGAATAATTTCTCAATATCAGAGAAAAACTGGCCTTTTTTGGTAGAGAGACTCATAGCCCTTCCCCCTGAAGATGTTCACATATGACTCTCAGAGCCTCTAATTAAATGTTACACTACAAGGCAAGGGGGAATTAAGGTGGAAGGTGGAATGAAAGCTGTTAACAAGCTGATTTTAAATTTGGGTGAGTCTCCATGATTTCCAACTTCCTTAATAAAGCTATCTCTCCTTTTATTCCCCACCCCAAATTAATAAATTAGGGAAAGTATTTTGAGTTATCTGGTGGGCCCAGTATAATCACCAGGGTCCTAAAATGAGGAGAAAAGCAGAAGAGTCAGTGTCAGTTGATGATTTGTGAGACTCAACCAACCCTTTCTGGCTTTGAAGATGGAAAGGGGTCATGAGCCAAGGAATTAAGGTATAATCATTTTTATAAAATGAAAAAAATCAAGGACATGAATTTTCCCCTACAGCTTCCAGAAAGCAATGCAGCCTAGATGATACCTTGATTTTAGCCTGGAGACACTCATTTCAGTTTTCTGATTTACATAACTGTAAGATAATACATTTATTTTGGACTACTGAATTTGTGATAGTTACAGCAGCACTAAGAAATCATTTCACCCTGGTACAACACTGAGCCTTATGACTGTAACTTTTGCCTTACAATCTTGTGTTCAATTATTTACATGAAGATTACAAGTGCTACATTAGTACTAAAACATCACTCACAGTTTTCCAAAGAAGTCTTACCTTTGAATTTTAGTCTTTTGCTGATGGTAAAAGCAGTCTAGAGATAAAAAAAGAAGTAGCATGACAATAAAACAAAAATACAGATACATGGATTATCCATGAGGACTGTTTAGAAATTTATACTTAACTAATGTGCATTTTAATTACTGAAATGGTAGAATTCAACAGCATGCAAGGTCTTGGCTTTTTATTGACTTGCTTCTTGGCTACTGATGATATGGTAGGACAAAAATAGATCTTAAAGGGAAAAAAATAAATATTTGGATACTTTTATTCCTCTGAACTATCTAGTAATTTATTTACTGTTGCTATATCTATGGGTAGAGGTTAATGATCTAAGTGTGGAGCACATCTGTGATTTTTTATTTCTCCCACTTTGCCTACCTTATATCTAGTGGGAGCTCAGTAAAGACTTAATGAATTCAGTTATTTTTATTTAGTGTTTTATTGGGTCAGACTAACAACGGTGAACTGGTGTGTACCACTGGGGAGAACATTCAGTGGTTTTGAGTTCTGCAAAGTTTTCTCAAGTGAGTGTATAATTCTTTGTGCCTTTAAAGATGTTCTTGTGATTATTTGCCCTGTCAGTGAAATTGAATTAAGTATATTGCTGTTTTATTTGTGATACTTTAGGAGCTTCTTCTTGCTCATGTGCATTGTGATTATTGGGAAGTGTTACTTGATAAGGTAGTTTAAGGAAGCACTGTAGTGCTTGAGAAGAATAATTATAGAGCCAGAATACCAGCTTAAATGTGGTTCTGGTATCTGCTTACCATATTCTGGTCAAATTCCTTATCCTTTATATCCCTCACTTTCCTTATGTGTGAAATGATGATGATAATAATGCCTATCTTAGAAGGATATTGGAAGAATCAAATGAGTTAGTGTATTTAAGATACTCAGGACAAGATAAGTACTAGACAAATGTTCAGTCAGTTCAGTTCAGTTGCTCGGTCGTGTCCGACTCTTTGCGACCCCATGGACTGCAGCATGCCAGGCCTCCCTGTCGATCATCATCTCCTGGAGTTTACTCAAACTAATGTCCATTGAGTTGGTGATGCCATCCAACCATCTCATCCTCTGTCGTCCCCTTCTCCTCATGCCTTCAATCTTTCCCAGCATCAGGGTCTTTTCAAATGAGTCAACTCTTTGCATCAGGTGGCCAAAGTGTTGGAGTTTCAGCATCAGTCCTTACAATGAATATTCAGGACTGATTTCCTTTAGGATGGACTGGTTGGATCTCCTTGCAGTCCAAGGGACTCTCAAGAGTCTTCACCAATACCACAGTTCAAAAGCATCAATTCTTTGACACTCAGCTTTCTTTATAGTCCAACTCTCACATCCATACATGACTACTGGAAAAACCATAGCCTTGACTAGACAGACCTTTGTCAAAATAATGTCTCTGCTTTTTAATACGCTGTCTAGGTTAGTCATAAGCATTAGCCATAATTATTTACTCTACACATGATTGCAAATGGGTGAAACATTCATTTTAAACTGTTATGAAACATAGCATATTCATATTCCTACAAAGCTTGTGCAGACACACACACACACACACACACACACACACACACACGATTCTTTCACCTCCAGCATATATTTTATAGATTAGAAAATTGGAGGCAAAAAGACATGATAAAATATCTGCTAATAAAACTGTGTCCCCAGCTGCCTGTCTGGTGCCATGCATGGGAACTAATAAAATGTTTCCTTGCAGTCTGCCTCAGTGAGATTGGGAAGAGAGATAGTTTCTTTACAGTATTCTACTCAGATCAATCATCTACAAAGAATCCTTATTTATTTTGTTTACTTTCTTAGTTGACCAGGATGTGTGAAGATACAAAAAGAGAATAAAGCTTAAAATTACTTCAGCCAAAATTTCATACATCTTTTGAATGAAGAGCTCCACATTTAAATCATGGAAGAGTGATTTTAGCATGTTTTGGTGAAGAAACACTCACAGGTGACTGTAAGCAATGGGCTTGGATTTCAGTAGCATTGGAATAGTCATGGATGTTAACATTTTTATCTCATCTGCCAGTGCGTTTTGCATGAGTCCAGTGAGTTTTTTAAAAATGAGCTTAAATAATGTTCCCAGATCTATACCTTGTTTTTCGGTCTTTTTGTTTCACTTGGAATCAGACGGAGACTAGGAAACAGGCTGTTTTTTCATGACATAGTAAGAGAATGACTCCTTAGTACATATATTTCTGCCAACACTAACTTCCTGGATTAACCACAAAATTATAAAATTCCATGTCTTTAAAAAATACATAGACGATACCGTGACTGAATCACAGTTTTAAGTGCCATATAAATGTAAACTTATTAAATCCTCATAAAAACTCTATCAAATAGACACTATGATTTTCCACATAGAGCAGAAGAAAATGAGGCACAGAGAGGTTAAATAACTTGCCCAGTGTCCCACGGCTATAAAGTGATGGAGTCATACTGCATTCAGTAACCTTCTACTCTACTTTTCTCGACTACAGGAGACACTGTTTTTTTTTTTTTCCCCCGTACAAGAAACTCATTTATAATTATTTCAATTATTCTATTTTTTTAATGCCTAGTTGAAATTCTGTGTATGCTACAGACTTAAAATGTATTTGGATTACTATGCTTTTATTGAATTCAGTGGAGAAAGCTATTTCTCAAACATATCATAATGAAATTCAACTTGGATTTATGAACAAGTGATGGAAGAGTGTGATACTCTTTCCAATTTATAAACTTTAAAATCTAAGTTTTATTTTTTTCTTTCTGGGAGATGAAGTTGGAAGTTTATAATATACTTCATTAAATTTTAGGGTATACTTTAATGATATATCAATAATTGTGGCAAGGGTAATTTGGTTTTCCAACTGGTACTGTTACCAAGGATTTTCAGATAATTTTTAATATTTAAAAGTTCTCATTTACCACAGAAATATTATTTATGACCATTTCTAAATTGGAAACCTGGTAGGCTGCAGTCCATGGGGTCGTGAAGAGTTGGACACAGCTGAGCGACTTCACTTTCACTTTTCACTTTCATGCATTGGAGAAGGAAATGGAAACCCACTCCAGTGTTCTTGCCTGGGGAATCCTAGGGACGGTGGAGCCTGGTGGGCTGCCGAATATGGGGTTGCACAGAGTTGGACACGACTGAAGCGACTTAGCAGCAGCAGCAGCAGCAGCTAAACTGGAAAAAAATTCTATTTAGCTTATCTATCTGAACCAAAAAGGTATTGGTATTATATAAAAGAAAAAAAAAAAAAACCTTTTGAGTGGAAAACAGGTATGACTTCTGTAATAAAAATTCAGGTTGTGTAAGGAGAATAATTGAACCAAAATGGACAGCAAATAAACTTTCTAAAAGGCAGAATACTATTTAAACCCTGTAATGTAAAATATAGTCCCAGTTGACTGCCAAAGTTTGTACTTTTGGCCAAGTTACCTACCACTCTGTGTCTATTTCTCAGTTAATAAAATGATCCTAAAAATACATGTAACTGTGGAATCAGGAGAATGGAGTGATTCGGTATGTCAAGCATTTAGAATAGTGCCTATAACATGCTAGTTACATTCTGCTGTTGTTGGAGTGATTAATGGTGGTGGATAGGAGGAAGGAGAGAAGGACTAGGAGGGGGAGAGCTTTACTGGATTGTGATCTAATGTGCAGATAGTACAAGGCAGCATAGTATAAGTGAAACATTCCTCCAAATGTTGTTGTCAATTGTTCTCTAATAGAGAAAATATGATGATTAAATAAACTGTGTAATGGTAAATTTTGTGTAAATGGTGAAGATGCATGGTAAAATTATCAGTATTAGTTAACTATGGATGCCGTAACAAAATATCCCAAACTGGATAGAATAAAAAACAAGAATTTATTTTTTAACAGCATTGCAGACTAGACGTCCAAAGCCGGGTGCCAAGTTTAGTTTCTTCTGAGGTCTCTGTCCTTGATTTGCAAACGGCCATTCTCACTGTGTCCTCACATAGTGTTTCATCTGTCTGCAGTCGTCCCAGGTCTCTGTGTGCAAATTTCCTCTTCATATAAGGACATCAGTCAGATTGAATTAAAGCCTACCCTAATGGCCTCATTTTACTTCAAATGGAGATCATGGCATCCAGTCCCATCGCTTCATGGGAAATAGATGGGGAAACAGTGGAAACAGTGTCAGACTTTATTTTTTTGGGCTCCAAAATCACTGCAGATGGTGACTGCAGCCATGAAATTAAAAGACGTTTACTCCTTAGAAGGAAAGTTATGACCAACCTAGATAGCATATGCAAAAGCAGAGACATTACTTTGCCAACAAAGGTCCATCTAGTCAAGGCTATGGTTTCTCCAGTGGTCATGTATGGATGTGAGAGTTGGACTGTGAAAAAGGCTAAGTGCTGAAGAATTGATGCTTTTGAACTGTGGTGTTGGAGAAGACTTGAGAGTCCCTTGGACTGCAAGGAGATCCAACCAGTCCATTCTGAAGGAGATCAGCCCTGGGATTTCTTTGGAAGGAATGATGCTAAAGCTGAAACTCCAGTACTTTGACCACCTCATGCGAAGAGTTGACTCATTGGAAAAGACTCTGATGCTGGGAGGGATTGGAGGCAGGAGGAGAAGGGGACAACAGAGGATGAGATGGCTGGATGGCATCACTGACTTGATGGACGTGAGTCTGAGTGAACTCCGGGAGATGGTGATGGACAGGGAGGCCTGGCGTGCTGTGATTCATGGGGTCGCAAAGAGTTGGACACTACTGAGTGACAACTGAACTGAACTGAATGGCCTCATTTTACTTCATACCACCTTTAAAGTTCCTATCGCCATATGTAGTCACATTCTAAGGACTAAGGGTTAGGAATTGATTCAAAAAATGAATTATAAAGAATGCAGTTCAGCCCATAAGAGTCATATTTAGGATAGATGAAATTAAGTCCAATCACTAAGTATCTGGACCAAACTTGTTGTTGTTGTTTAGTTGCTCAGTTCTGCCCGAATCTTTGCAACCCCATGGGCTGCAGCATGCCAGGTTTCCCTGTCCTTCACCATCTCCTGGAGTTTGCTCAAACTCATATCCATTGATTCAGTGATACCATCCAACCATCTCATCCTCTGTTGTCCCCTTCTCCTCCTGCCTTCTGTCTTTCCAGCATCAGAGTCTTTTCCAATGAGTCGGCTCTTTGCATCAGGTGAGTAAAGTATTGGAACTTCAGCTTCAGCATCAGTCCTTCCAATAAATATTCAGGACTGATTTCCTTTAGGAATGACTGGTTGGATCTCCTTGTAGTCCAAGGGACTCTCATGAGTCTTCTCCAGCATCACAGTTTGAAGGCATCAGTTTTTTGGCACTCAACCTTTTTATTGTCCAGGTCTCACATCCGTATATGATTTCTGGAAAAACCATAGCTTTGACCATGTGGACCTTTGTTGGCAAAGTAATATCTCTGCTTTTTAAAAAAAAAAATTATTTTAATTGGAGGCTAATTACTTTACAATATTGTAGTGGTTTTTATCCTGAACCCCCCTCCTACCTCCCTCCACATGCCATCCCTTAGGGTCATCCCAGTGCACTGGCCCTGAGTGCCTTGGCTCATGCATCGAACCTGGACTGGTGACCTATTTCACATATGGTAATATACGTGTTTCAATGTTATCCTTTCAAATCATCCCACCCTTACCTTCTCCCACAGTCTAAAAGTCTATTCTTTACATCTGTATCTCTTTTGTTGTCTCGCATATAGGTCTCGCATCATTACCATCTTTCTAAATTCCATATATATGCATTAATATACTGTACTGGTGTTTTTCTCTGACTTACTTCACTCTGTATAACAAGCTTCAGATTCATCTACCTCATTAGAACTGATTCAAATGCATTCTTTTTAATAGCTGAGTAATATTCCATTGTGTATTTGTACCACAGCTTTCTTTTTTTTTTTTTTTGCATTTTATACTAGTATTTTATTATTACTTTAATTGTTACAGGGTGTTTTATTATGTTGATATACAATAATTTGTCTGATTCTCCATTTGTATGCACTTGGGTTATTTGATTTATTTTTGCTAGTGGTATTTTGGCATTCAATATTGTGAAACCAGTAGCTAACAACAATCTAATTAGTTTTTCCAATGTGAAATATTCTTATTTTTTCCATAGTCTTATATTATTCTTTACTTTTTAATCTCATTTAATTACTCTTTTCTTCTTTTTTTAAAATTTTATTTTATATTTGGCAAAAGTAATACAATATTGTAAAGTTTAAAAATAAAATTAAAAAAAAAAAAAACTTTACAATATTGTATTAGTTTTGCCAAACATCGAAATGAATCTGCCACAGGTATACCCATGCTCCCCATCCTGAACCCTCCTCTCTCCTCCCTCCCCATACCCTCCCTCTGGGTCGTCCCAGTGCACGAGCCCCAAGCATCCAGCATCGTGCATCGAACCTGGACTGGCTACTCATTTCATACATGATATTATACATGTTTCAATGCCATTCTCCCAAATCTCCCCACCCTCTCCCTCTCCCACAGAATCCAAAAGACTGATCTATACATCAGTGTCTCTTTTGCTATTTCGTACACAGGGTTATTGTTACCATCTTTCTAAATTCCATATATATGCGTTAGTATACTGTATTGGTGTTTTTCTTTCTGGCTTACTTCACTCTCTATAATAGGCTCCAGTTTCATCCACCTCACTAGAACTGATTCAAATGTATTCTTTTTAATGGCTGAGTAATACTCCATTGTGTATATGTACCACAGCTTTCTTATCCATTCATCTGCTGATGGACATCTAGGTTGCTTCCATGTCCTGGCTATTATAAACAGTGCTGCAGTGAACATTGGGGTACACATGTCTCTTTCAATTCTGGTTTCCTCGGTGTGTATGCCCAGCAGTGGGATTGCTGTGTCATATGGCAGTTCTATTTCCAGTTTTGTAAGGAGTCTCCACACTGTTCTCCATAGTGGCTGTACTAGTTTGCATTCCCACCAACAGTGTAAGAGGGTTCCCTTTTCTCTGCACCCTGTTCAGCATTAATTTTTCATAGATTTTTTGATAGCAGCCATTCTGATTGGCGTGAGATGGTACCTCATTGTGGTTTTGATTTGGATTTCTCTGATAATGAGTGATATTGAGCATCTTTTCATGTGTTTGTTAGCCATCTGCATGTCTTCTTTGGAGAAATGTCTATTTAGTTCTTTGGCCTACTTTTTGATTGGGTCGTTTATTTTTCTGTAATTGAGCTGCATGAGTTGCTTGTATGTTTTTGAGATTAATTCTTTGTCAGTTGCTTCATTTGATTATTTTCTCCCATTCTGAAGGCTGCCTTTTCACCTTGCTTTTCACTTTTCCTTCATTGTGCAAAAGCTTTTAATTTTAATTAGGTCCCATTTGTTTATTTTTGCTTTTATTTCCATTACTTTGGGAGGTGGGTCATACAGGATCCTGCTTTGATTTATGTAAGAGAGTGTTTAGCCTATGTTTTCCTCTAGGAGTTTTATAGTTTCTGGTCTTACATTTAGATCCTTAATCCATTTTGTTTATTTTTGTATATGGTTTTAGAAAGTGTTCTAGTTTCATCCTTTTACAAGTGGTTGACTAGTTTTCCCAGCATTACTTGTTAAAGAGATTGTCTTTTCTCCATTGTGTATTCTTGCCTCTTTTGTCAAAGATAAGGTGTCCATAGGTGTGTGGATTTATCTCTGGGCTTCCTATTTTGTTCCATTGATCTATATTTCTATCTTTGTGCCAGTACCGTACTGTCTTAATGAATGTAGCTTTGTAGTATAGTCTGAAGTCAGGCAGGTTGATTCCTCCAGATCCATTCTTCTTTTTCAAGATTGCTTTGGCTATTTGAGGTTTTTTGTATTTCTATATAAATTGTGAAATAATTTGTTCTAGTTTTGTGGAAAATACTGTTGGTAGCTTGATAGGGATTGCATTGAATCTGTAGATTGCTTTGGGTTCGGTTCAGTTCAGTCTCTCAGTCATGTCCAACATTTTGCGATTCCAAGAACTGCAATGCTTCAGGCCCTCGGTCTATCACCAACTCCCGGAGTTTACCCAAACTAGAGTTGGACATGACTGAAGTGACTTAGCAGCAGCAGCAGCATGTCCATTGAATCAGTGATGCCATCCAAACATCTATCCTCTGTCGTCCCCTTCTCCTGCTGCCCTCAATCTTTCCCAGCATCAGGGTCTTTTCTCATGAGTCAGCTCTTTGCATCAGGTGGTCAAAGTATTGGAGTTTTAGCTTAAACATCAGACCTTCTAATGAACACTCAGGACTGATCTCCCTTAGGATGGACTGGTTGGATCTCCTTGCAGTCCAAGGGACTCTCAAGAGTCTTCTCCAATACCACAGTTCAAAAGCATCAATTCTTTGGCGCTTAACTTTCTTTATAGTCCAACTCTCACATCCATACAGACTACTGGAAAAACCATAGCCTTGACTAGATGGACGTTTGTCAGCAATGTCTTTGCTTTTTAATATACTGTCTAGGTTGGTCATAACTTTCCTTCCAAGGAGTAAGTATCTTTTAATTTCATGGCTGCAGTCACCATCTGCAGTGATTTTGGAGACGAGAAAAATAAAGTCTGACACTGTTTCCCCATCTATTTGCCATGAACTAATGGGAGGGATTACATGATCTTAATTTTCTGAATGTTGAGCTTTAAGCCAGCTTTTTCACTCTCCTCTTTCACTTTCATCAAGAGGCTCTTTAGTTCTTCTTCACTTTCTGCTATAAGGGTGGTGTCATCTGCATATATGAGGTTATTGAGATTTCTCCCAGCAATCTCGATTCCAGTTGTGCTTCTTCCAGCCCAGCGTTTCTCATGATGTACTCTGCATATAAGTTAAATAAGAAGGGTGACAATATACAGCCTTGACGTACTCCTTTCCCGATTTGGAACCAGTCTGTTGTTCCATGTCCAGTTCTAACTGTTGCTTCCTGACCTGCATACAGGTTTCTCAAGAGGCAGGTCAGGTGGTATGGTATTCCCATCTCTTTCAGAATTTTCCACAGTTAATTGTGATCCACACAGTCAAAGGCTTTGGCATAGTCAATAAAGCAGAAATAGATGTTTTTTCTGGAACTCTCTTGCTTTTTCGATGGTCTAGCAGATGTTGGTAATTTGATCTCTCATTCCTCTGCATTTACTAAAACCAATTTGAACATCTGGAAGTTCATAGTTCACGTAATGCTGAAGCTTGGATTGGAGAATTTTGAGCATTACAATACTAGCATGTGAGATGAGTGCAATTGTGTGGTAGTTTGATCAATTTTTGGCCTTGCCTTTCTTTGGTATTGGAATGAAAACTGACCTTTTCCAGTCCTGTGGCCACTGCTGAGTTTTTCAAATTTGCTGGCATATTGGGTGCAGTACTTTCACAGCATCATCTTTTAGCATGTGAAATAGCTCACCTGAAATTCCATCACCTCCACTAGCTTTGTTTGGGTAGTATAGTCATTTTCACTATATTGTTTCTTCCAATCCACAAACATGGTATATTTCTCCATCTATTTGTGTTATCTTTGATTTCTCATCAATGTTTTATAGTTTTCTATATGTAGGTCTTTTGTTTCTTTAGGTATATTTATTCCTAAATATTTTATTCTTTTCATTGCAGTGGTGAATGGAATTGTTTCCTTAATTTCTCTGTTTCTTCATTGTTAGTATATAGGAATGCAAGGGATTTCTGTGTGTTAATTTTATATCTTGCAACTTTACTGTATTCATTGGTTAGCTCTACTGATTTTCTGGTGGTGTCTTTAGGGTTTCTATGTAGAGGATCATGTCATCTGCAAACAGTGAAAGTTTTACTTTTTTTCAAATCTGGATTCCTTTTATTTCTTTTTCTTCTCTGATTGCTGTGGCAAAAACTTCCATAACTATGTTGAATAGTAGTGATGAGAGTGGGCACCCTTGTCTTGTTTCTGACTTTATGGGAAATACTTTCAATTTTTCACCATGAGGATAATGTTTGCTGAGGGTTTATCATATATGGCTTTTATTATCTTGAGGTATGTTCCTTCTGTGCCTGCTTTCTGGAGGGTTTTTGTCATAAATGGATGTTGAATTTTGTCAAAGGCTTTCTCTGCGTCTTTTGAGATAATCATATGGTTTTTATCTTTCAGTTTGTTAATGTGGTGTATTACATTGATTGCTTTGCGAATTTTAAAGAATCCTTGCATCCCTGGGATAAAGCCCACTTGGTCGTGATGTATGATCTTTTTAATATGTTGTTGGATTCTGTTTGCTAGAATTTTGTTGAGGATTTTTGCATCTATGTTCATCAGTGATATTGGCCTATATTTTTCTTTTTTTGTGTGGCATCTTTGTCTGGTTTTGGTATTAGGGTGATGGTGGCCTCATAGAATGAGTTTGGGAGTTTACCTTCCTCTGCAATTTTTTGGAAGAGTTTGACTGGATAGGTGTTAGTTCTCTAAATTTTTGGTAGAATTCCCCTGTGAAGTCATCTCATCCTAGGCTTTTGTTTGTTGGAAGATTTTTGATTCCAGTTTCTATTTCTGTGCTTGTAATAGCTCTGTTAAGATTTTCTATTTCTTCCTGGTTCAGTTTTGGAAGGTTATAATTTTCTAAGAATTTGTCCATTTCATCCAAGTTGTCCATTTTATTGGCACATAGTTTCTGATAGTAGTCTCTTATGAGCCTTTGTATTTCTGTGTTGTCTGTTGTGATTTCTCCATTTTCATTTCTAATTTTGTTGATTTGATTCTTCTCCCTTTTTTTCTTGATGAGTCTGACTAATGGTTTTTCTATTTTATTTATCTTCTCAAAGAACCAGCTTTTAGATTTGTTGATTTTTGCTATAGTCTCCTTTGTTTCTTTTTCACTTATTTCTGCCCTAATTTTTATGATTTCTTTCCTTCTGCTAATCCTGGGGTTCTTCAGTTCTTCTTTTTCTAGTTGCTTTAGGTGTAAAGTTAGGTTATTTATTTGATTTTTCTCTTGTTTCTTTGAAACTCCAATACTTTGGCCACCTGATGCAAAGAGCTGACTCATTTGAAAAGACCCTGATGCTGGGAAAGATTGAGGGCAGGAGGAGAAGGGATGACAGAGGATGAGATGGTTGGATGGCATCACCGACTTGATGTACATGGGTTTGGGTGGACTCTGGGACTTGGTGATGGACAGGGAGGCCTGGCGTGCTGCAGTTCATGGGGTTGCAAAGAGTCAGACACGACTGAGTGGTTGAACTGAACTGAACTGAACTCTTCTTTCTTGAGGTAAGCGTGTATTGCTGTGAACCTTCCCCTTAGCGCTGCTTTTACTGAATCCCATAGGTTTTGGGTTGTCGTCTTTTCATTTTCATTCATTTCTATACATGTTTTGATTTCTTTTTGGATTTCTTCTGTGATTTGTTGGTTATTCAGAAGCACATTGTTTAGCTTCCATATATTTGTATTTTTATTAGTTTTTTTCCTGTAGTTGACATCTAATCTTACTGCATTGGGATCAGAAAAGGGGCTTAAAATGATTTCATTATTTTTTTGAATTTACCAAGGCTATATTTATGGCCCAAGGTGTTAGCTATCCTGGAGAATGTTTCATGTGCACTTGAGAAAAAGGTGAAATTCATTGTTTTGGGGTGAATTGTCCTATAGATATCAATTATGTCTATCTGGTCCATTGCATCATTTAAAGTTTGTGTTTCCTTGCTAATTTTCTGTTTAGTTGATCCATCCATAGGTCTAAGTGGGGTATTAAAGTCTCCCACTATTATTGTGTTATTGTTAATTTCCCCTTTCATACTTGTTAGTATTTGCCTTACATATTGTGGTGCTCCTATGTTGGGTGCATTTATATTTATAATTGTTATATCTTCTTGTTGGATTGATCCTTTGGTCATTATGTAGTGTCCTTCTTTGTCTCTTTTCACGACCTTTATTTCAAAGTCTATTTTATCTGATATGAGTATTGCTACTCCTGCTTTCTTTTGGTCTCCATTTGCATAAAGTATCTTTTTCCAGCCCTTCACTTTCAGTCTGTATGTGTTCCTTGTTTTGAGGTGGGTCTTTTGTAGACGGCATATATAGGGGTCTTGTTTTTGTATCTGTTCAGCCAGTCTTTGTCTTTTGGTTGGGGCATTCAACCCATTTACGTTTAAGGTAATTATTGATAAGTATGTTCCCATTGCCATTTACTTTGTTGTTTTGGGTTCAAGTTTATAAACCTTTTCTGTGTTTCTTGTCTCGATAAGATCCTTTAGCAGTTGTTGAAGAGCTGATTTGGTCTCAGCTTTTGCTTGTCTGTAAAGCTTTTGATTTCACCTTCAAATTTGAATGAGATCCTTGCTGGGTATATTAATCTGGGTTGTAGGTTTTTCTCTTTCATGACTTTAGGTATGTCCAGCCATTCCTGTCTGACCTGAAGAGTTTCTATTGAAAAATCAGCTATTATGCTTTCTAATATGTTGTCTAGGTTTGTGGTAGCTTTTCTTCCAAGGAGCAAGTGTCTTTTAGTTCCATGACTACAGTCACCATCCACAGTGATTTTGCAGCCCAAGAAAATAAAGTGTGTCACTGTTTCCATTGTTTCCCCATCTATTTGCCATGAAGCAATGGGACCAGATGCTATGATCTTAGTTTTTTGAATGTTGAGTTTTAAGCCAGCTTTTTCACTCTCCTCTTTCAGTTTCATTAAAATGCTCTTTAGTTACTCTTCATTTTCTGCCAAAAGGCTGTTGTCATCTGCATATCTGAAATTATTGATATTTCTTGCAGTAATCTTGATTTCCGCTTGTGCTCCACCCAGCCTGGCATTTCACATGATGTATTCTGCATGTAAGTTAAATAACAGGGTGACAATATAGAGGCTTGGTACACTCTTTTCCCAATTTTGCACCAGTCCTTTGTTCCATGTCTGACTCTAACTGTTGCTTCTTGACCTGCATACAGGTTTCTCAGGAGGGAGGTAAGGTGGTCTTGTATTTCCATCTGTTTAAGAATTTTCCACAGTTTTTTGGACCAACCTAGAAATGTCACCATCTCCTTTCAAGGTCTCAATCTTGAAATTGATGGCTATCAATTCTTTTGGGATCCCTTGTTGTGATATGAATATTATCTTCTAAAGGAATAGATTGACTGTATTTGAATCACTGTTCTCACTCAGACTGAACCTATTTTAGAAATCGGGTGGAAACTTTTGAAATACAGTTTTGACTCTGTATATTCAGAACTGAAATGATTACTAGTTAGAAAATTCAGTGTTTACTTTTTATGCCTTTATTTTAAGAACTGAAGTGAGAAAGTTATTAAATTTTCCTTCATAGACCCTTGGGAACTTAAGGATACTAAAGGTCCTTTCCAAAGAAAAGTTATTCAAACATAAATATTTCACTCATTTATGGGGCCAGAGACAGTAGACATGAGAAATGTTTTTCAGAATCAATGATGTCATCCACCAAAAGTATAGCCATTGGTTATTGGGCACCATTTTATATGAGGAATGAAATGTCATTCCTCAGGTTATTTTAAGTCAGTCAAATTGTTCCTTAGTACTCTGTGCTATTTTATTTTATACCACTGAGATGCAGATATATAGTTAGGATTCCTCTGTTTATTTATTTATTTATTACCCTGGCCAAATTGCTGTGCATCATTAATAAAACTGTGTTATCATAAAAGAGTTTCATTTTGATCAAGAAAAATACATATATTCTTTTGTTTAGTACAGTATTCTAAAAGCTAAATTATAAAATGTTTTTTTTTTTTGATGAAGAACAAACCAAAGATGAATTAGCCATAATATATTAGTATAATGCACATTATAAGGGAAGCGGAAGATTTAATAGTTATATTTCAAATATAAACCAGAGAATATCAATTTGTTAATTTCAAATTTCATTTACTGTACAACATACAGGACTCTTGAGATATCAAGTGGTAACAGTGAATGATATTACTTGGCTTTTTATAAATCTTTCAATAAATATTTTTCTGCCACTCTAAAGAATATATATCAATTTAAAGACAATAAACCATATATTAAGATGAAAAAGATTTCCATACTTGGAAAATGGAGGAAAAAAATTTTTTTTCTTTGTATTCTGTTTTGGAATTAAGATTCCATCTCATTGTCCTTGCATTTTCTATGATATAAAATATTGCTGACATTGTATTGTATTCCTCTCATTTTTCCAGCTCCAGCAGTCACTAATGGCTCTATTTCCTAGCAATCTTTCTGAAAAAAATTGATTTTCATTATGTATTTTTCTCTTATTTACTCTTTTCACTGTTTTGTGTGTGTGTGTGAAACTTCAGTAGAATATTAACGTATCTCTATGGAGCTGCCCTGCACCAGGGACTGTGTCACCTTATTTGTTCTTCTCTCCTTTTGCCTCCCTCCCATGCCCCAACACATCACAGCAACCATTGGCTGCCTCTTGGAAACCCTAGGGAACCAGGAAGAAGATACGAATATGACTGCTCCACGCATTACAGAGATATTTGTTCACCTCTTGTTATTCTTTCTGTTTTCTCAAACTTCCCTAAGTCCAATTCTCATGAAAGGAGCTTAATAAACACAAAAGCCATATCTGGGTTGATTTAGATGTAGATAAATGAGGCACACTTCCCCCACTATTCACACTTCCCCCACTTGTACTTCTCAAGTTCCTTGAATTTACCCTGTGTCCTTCTGCATTCATTTTTCCACAATTTTCCCTTTAAGTAGAACATAGCTTCTTACATCTCTGCCTTTTGAAAAGCCATACATCCTTTGACAGTCATCTCAAGTACTCTAACTCTCATTCCCTGATGCTTTCCAACTAAATGATATTAGACAATTACGATGATAATCTTACCCTTCCTTGTAATGTATTACAAAATACACTTGTGTTGTTGGCAAAAAAAAAAAAAAAAAAACACCAAAAAAACAAACCTCCTTCAGTGGAGGGAAGAATGTTCAGGGAAAGACTCAGGCATTCATCCACATTCATTTTTTCAGTTTGGAATTTTAACAAACAGAGTAGCTGATATTGCTGTGAAAATATGCATGAAAAATGAGATGAGAAGAGCCTTTGAGATAACTAATATTTAAGATAGAGCAAAGAAGGTCAATCAGAATGATTAAGAAGAAACATACATATCACATATCTATATGCTTTATTGATAAGTAAGATCAATAAAGTTACATATATTTCATCCATAATGTGTACTATGCAAAATAGAAGTAGTGAGAAGATATAATGAAAACTACAAAACTATCCCAGATTATTGTATTCAGATGCTTTTTGGTGTTAGTCGAATAGCGTTAGTCACTCAGTCATGTTCGACTCTTTGCAATCCCATGGACTGTAGCCTGCCAGACTCCTCTGTCCATGGAATTCTCCAGACAAGAATACTGGAGTGGTTAGCTGTTCCCTTCTCTATGAGATCTTCCAGACCCAGGGACTGAATATGAATTCATGAGTGGTCCTGGTGTGTACCACAGACTACTGGTATTTTGGAACTTGAATTGTGGTATCATACCACTACAACTGAGAAAATGGCAGTGTCTTCTCATTTTGCAGAAGAAGCAATTTACTGTATAGCGTTTTCTTGCACCTAATTGGATATTTTGTCATTTTCTCTCATTCCTTTGATATCACAGCTTGTCTGCTAGCAAACATGGTCTTTTATATAAATATTGATGGAAAATTTTGAGATGGCTAGTGACATTTCTAATAGACAAGCATTTTGCATGGCCCCGTGTTCTTCTTATTTTAAAAATATTAATGAAATATATTTATGTTTTTGACATTAGTATTGCTATCATTTTTAAGACAGAGGAAAAGATATCACTGGCTGAGTTTGAGGTATTTTTCAACTCAAATATGAAGATTGCTAGTCAAATATATTCGAAGGGATAATTTTCAAAAAGTAAGGTAGCATGCTCTTTCCTTGAAAAATGTGAATATCATGGAGAAAAAAAAAAGTTATCCAAAGTTTGCCTTGATGTGGATGTGAGTGTTTTTTAAAAACCTTATCTTTTCTTGATTCAGAGTTATTTGTGATTCTCACTCTGAAGTTCAATTTTGGAGTTTGAGAAACCTTTGCCACGTGGTCAAGAATGTGTTGATATAAATGTTAACTTTTGCTATTATTGGTAGTTCTGTGTTATATTGTTTTCATAACCCTTAATTTGCTGAAAACTCAGGGATTTTGTGGTTGATATTTTTCTTAGCTGTATAATATTGCAGTGAGATAAAGTACAAGAATTTCTGTATATTAGATTTGTTTTTCTAACCAGCAAGTCCAGAAGTTATCATGTACCTAGGGGCTAATAGTAAGCAGCTTAAGCCTAAAATGAAGAAGACAGTGGCCCCAGGGGAAATTAAACCCACTGTTGCTTTGAATTTGTTTGTTGGAATATCATGAGGCTTTTATATGAAGAGAACACTAAGGATACATATTTACGTTATCAAGGAATCCGAATTGTGCTAGTTTGTTTTATACAGGGCTTTATTAGAAACTAGAGAAGCAAAGGGATCTTGGAAACTTGAGTTACTTTCTTTGGAAAATACTAACTCTAAATATTATGATCTTAATAGACTTAACAGAAGACAACAGAAGTCTGCTCTGCTTACTGAGATAATGCACTCAAAACTGCCTTGAAATATACAAAACACCATTCAAATGATAGATATCATTATTTTATTAAAATGTAAACTCTTCTTGACAAAACACAGTCACACAAGATAATAGGGAAAACAATTTTATTTATCTTTTCTCAATATTATAGATGTGTATATTTACCCAGGTATTCCACATTGTCCTCTTGAATATAAAATCTTCATTGACATTCTGTGGAAAAATGTACAGTATTGACACTGAGGAGCCCAAATAGAAAAGGCTTTGGATATTCAAAAATAAATGGGTAGATAGCAGAAGAAAATTTAAAGACAATGTGATGGAGAGAATAAAGATTTACAACAGAGAGCATTTGAAGCAAAAATTAAGTGAACAAATGAATACTACTGTAATCAGAGTTATCTAATAAGAATATTATTAACAATACATTCTAATATTTTAGAAATTCATAGGAATCAGATTCCGTTCAGTATGTTTAGTAACAAGCAGCTGTTTTATTACAGAAAAGGGGAAGGCATCATAAATATGACTGTCATCATGAAGCATGACCTTGTCTCCTTTTCTTGAACAGACATATATCTGATAGTACTTTGATAAAAGTCTGCAAATAGTACAGCTTTCAAGACAGGGTGACCAAATTATTCAAAGTAATACAGAGAACTAAAAAGATACCCTGCCCATGTTACTGCTGCTAAGTTGCTTCAGTCATGTCCGACTCTGTGCGACCCCATAGACAGCAGCCCACCAGGCTTCCCCATCCCTGGGATTCTCCAGGCAAGAACACTGGAGTGGGTTGCCATTTCCTTCTCCAATGCATGAAAGTGAACAGGGAAAGTAAAGTTGCTCAGTCATGTCCAACTCTTCGCAACCCCATGGACTGCAGCCTACTAGGCTCTTCTGCCCATGGGATTTTCCAGGCAAGAGTACTGGAGTGGGTTGCCATTGCCTTCTCCAAAAGATACCCTAGAATGTATATTTTGTCATCACAGGTAATATAGTCATGTGTGGAACAAACCTTAATTTTGGTGAATCTTACTCTGACAACCAAATTACTAGGGAATAGAGCAAGAGACACCAGATATCAGTTGTACCTTCTTCTGACACTGTGGATGCTTCCCTACTTATATTGTTGCATGAACTTCAATTATCTCCTCTACTTTCTTTCATTATTCTTCTTAATACTTGTCCTGAATCTGACACTCTTAAATGACTCTGAGGCTTTCCAAATGAATGATTAGTGAGGTAAGATGATAGATACATTAACATTTAGCTATTTCATTTGTCTTAATTTTTCACCATCATTTTGTTGTGAGGTTATGTGCTTTGTAGAAAGTTTCCTCTCCCTTCAAAAAAACCAAACAACTTTATAAGGGTTATCATAAGATGCAAGTGAAAAGAGTGAAAGTGAAGTCTCTCAGTCATGTCTCTTTGTGACTACATGGACTGTAGCCTACCAGGCTTCTCTGTCCATGGGATTTTCCAGGCAAGAGTATTGGAGCGAGTTGCCATTTCCTTCTCCAGGGGTCTTCAGGGATCTAACCCAGGTCTCCCACATTGCAGGCAGACGCTTTATCCCCTGAGCCACTAAGGAAGCCCCATAAGATGTAAGAGTATTTCCTTATTTTTGATGACTAAGATTCTGGGGTTTGGTTTTATGAATTTCCAGTTAGAAGGCATGTTTCCAAATGTATATCCTTCCAAAAGTGATGGTGCGAGCAGGGAAGAGCTCTATGGAGTGTACATCAGGAGTTGGATAAGAATCCGGTGGGTTCTGCCAGGGAGTTTTTGCTCGTGTTGCCTAAGGAATGGGGTAGGGGGGAGGACTCCAGCAAGGTTAGAGGGTGATCTTTGAATAAGTCAGGAAAATACTCCAATAAAGATAACTAGTACTTGGATTTCAACAGCAATAGTTAAGTAAGACCTTGATTTTATCCTTATTTCTCCTCTTCTTCTTCAGTCTAGATAGTCTGAAGATGTCCAGTGATAAGAGGTTAAGAGGAGAAGGTGAAACTTTGAGGAGGAGGAGAAAACACAGGGAAAAAAGATAAGTCCTACCTGCACTGTCAGCCTTTGGAAATCATTAGTTGTGCCTGATTTAGGGAAGTATTGCAGGTTTAATTGGTTAAGATTGAAGTCTTAGGAGACATTAGAACATATCCAGGGGCATAAAAGAAGGTGCAAACATTTCATCGTCTAAAGGTTTGTACCTTGTTTTATGCCCTGGGGAATATTCCAATGTAATCTGGTTTATAGTCTATGGGAACTTGAATAGAATATGTACCCTGCTGTTGTATGAAAGTTATATAAATCTTCATTATGTTGAATTGGTTTATAGTGCTTTTCAGATCTACTATATCCTTCTACTTTTCTGTCTATTCACTCTATGAATTTTTGAGAGTTTGATATTGAAACTCTAAATATCTTAATTTATCTATTTAAAAATAATTGTAATATATAGTAGAACTATATATCACTTTGTTCTGTTTT
Organism: Bos javanicus; assembly: GCF_032452875.1. Classification (NCBI taxonomy): domain Eukaryota; kingdom Metazoa; phylum Chordata; class Mammalia; order Artiodactyla; family Bovidae; genus Bos; species Bos javanicus. The sequence goes on along the minus strand of NC_083869.1, from coordinate 41,333,226 downwards.
TTCCAAGGCTCCTGTGTGTTATCATGCTTTCATAATTTAAAAATAAATATTAAAATTTTATTATCTTAAAATACATAAGAACTGCTAGTTCATTAACTTCTGAAAATGGTTAAAAATCTAAAGGATGTACCCCACATTTTGTCCAGGAAAGAGGTGAAGGGGTGCAGAAAAGTTAGTTTTGGAAGCTAGCATGTGAAAAAAAAATAAAGTTTCTTATTGTTCATTGAACTTTCTGGATCTAGCCTGTTCTGTGAACTGTTTGCACATGGTTTGCCTCATTTAATTTTCATGAGGTAGATTATATTATTATTATCATTTTAACAAATGTAAGTCAAAGCGAGACTACAAGGCCTGTCTGAGTTCATACAGCTAGTAGCTAACTGAATCACATTTTGAAAATGGACTTTGACCAAGAAATTCACTCTTTTAAACAATATGGACAAGTGTTCAGAGCTGGTTAGAACAGTAAGTAAGGATCCACTGCTGTGGAGAACAGAAATGAAGTAGTGATCTAAAAACTCTGAGGGAGATAAAAGTGAGAGTTAAAGCAAGGGTCTGGGAACAAGGGCATCCAAGGAGAGACCAGAAAGTCTTCAGTATTAGTTGACAGTAACAAGTCACATTTTATCACAGCCAAGGACGGTGATTCAAGCAGAAAGTACCCCAGATGCAACTGGTTAAATCAGCAAGGTGCCTAATAGAATGAAACAAATGGCGGACATAATTTATTTAATCATTCAACAAAAAATACATTGAACTTTTCTTAACCCCATTAGACTTCCTGGTAGCACAATGGACAGGAATCTGCCAGCCAATGCAGGGGACACGGGTTGATCCCTGATCCAGGAAGATTCCACATGCCACTGAGCAGCTAAGCCCATGAACAACTATTAAGCCCACCATCTAGAGCCCGCAAGCAGCAACTGCTGAGCCAACGTGCTGCAACTACTGAAGCCCGTGCATCCTAGAGCATGGGCTCTGCATCAAGACCACCACGTGAGAAGAGTAGAAGACGTCTCACCAAGTGAGAAGTCCAAGCACCACGACGAAGAGTAGCCCTTGTTTGCCACAGCTAGAGAAAAGCTCCTGAGCAGCAACAGAGACCCAGTGCAACCAATAAATAAATAAATAAATAGTTAAAAAAATCTTAACCCTCAATTAGAGTCCAGATTCTATGTTTTGCCCTAAGATTAAATTAACCTAAGGAACAAATAAAATCTATCCTTGTACAGCTTCTTCAGAAGGTAAACTGGAACTATAATAGAATTGGAAAATTTTTTCTTGAACTATTTTTTTTTTGGTATTACACTGTTACATATTTTAGATTTCTAGATCTAAAATATTTGTTATTCTGTTGTTGCTGTTCAGTCACTCAGTCATGTCTGACTCTTTGCGATCCCATGAACTGCAGCATGCCAGGCTTCCCTGTCCTTAACCTTCTCCCAGAATTTGCTCAAACTCATGTCCATTGAGTTGATGATACCATCAACCATCTCATCTTCTGCCATTCCCTTCTCCTCCTGCCTTCAATATTTCCCAGCATCAGGGTCTTTTTAATGAGTTGGCTCTTCCCTTGACATACTCCTTTCACAATTTTGAACCAGTCCAATGTTCCATGTTCCATTCTAACTATTTCTTCTTGTCCTGAATGCATGTTTTTCAGGAGGCAGTTCAGGTGGTCTGGTATTTCCATATCTTGAAGAATTTTCCACAGTTAGTTGTGATCCACACAGTCAAAGGCTTTAGCATAGTCAATGAAGCAGAAGTAGATGTTCTTCTGGAATTCTCTTGCTTTTTCTATGATCCAGCAGATGTTGGCAATTTGATTTCTTGTTCCTCTGTCATTTCTAAATCCAGCTTCAACATCTGGAAGTTCTTCATTCAAGTACTGTTGAAGCCTAACTTGGAAAATTTTGAGCGTTACTTTGCTAGTATGTGAAATGAGTGCAATTGTGCAGTAGTTTGAACATTCTTTGGCATTGCCCTTCTTTGTGATTGAATGAAAACTGACCTTTTCCAGTCCTATGGCCACTGCCTAGTTTTCCAAATTCTGGCATATTGAGGGCAGCACTTTCACAACATCATCTTTTAGGATTTGACATAGCTCAGCTGGAATTCCATCTCCTCCAGTAGCTTTGTTCATAGTGATGCTTTTTAAGGCCCACTTGACTTCACACTCCCGATGTCTGGCTCTAGGTGAGTGATCACACCATCATGGTTACTTGGGTCATGAAGATCTTTTTTGTATAGTTCTTCTGTATATTCTTGCCACGTCTTCTTAATATCTTCTGCTTCTGTTTGGTCCATACCATTTCTCTCTTTTATTGTGCCCATCTTTGCATGAAGTGTTCCCTTGATGTCTCTAATTTTCTTGAAGATATCTCTAGTCTTACCCATTCTATTTTTTCTTCTGTTTCTTTACATTGTTCACTTAGGAAGGCTTTCTTATCTCTCTTTGCTGTTCTTTGTAACTCTGCATTCAAATGAGTATATTCTTTCCTTTTCTTCCTTTGCCCTTAGCTTCTCTTCTTTTCTCAACTATTTGTAAAGCCTCCTCAGACATGTCAGATTTTACTGACATGTAAATTGACATATAGCAGTATATAAATTTAAGGTGTGCAGCATCATGATTTGACTTACGTAAGTCATGAAATGGTTTTTATTTTTTAATTAATTTGTTTTTAATTGAATGATAATTTCTTTGCATTGTTGTGTTGGTTTCTGCCATACATCAGCCATAGTTATACATATGTCCCCTACCTCTTGACCCTACCTCCTACCTCCTACCTCCCACCTCATACCACCCCTCTAGGTTATTACAGAGCTCCAGTTGAGGTCCCTGAGTCATAGAGCAAATTCCCACTGGCTATCTATTTTACATATGGTAGTGAGTCATTCAGAGAAGAAAATGGCACCCCACTCCAATACTCTTGCTTGGAAAATCCCATGGATGGAGGAGCCTGGTGGGCTGCAGTCCATGGGATCGCAAAGAGTCGGACATGACTGAGTGACTTCATTTTCACTTTTCACTCTCATGCATTGGAGAAGGAAATGGCAACCCACTCCAGTGTTCTTGCCTGGAGAATCCCAGGGACGGGGGGAGCCTGGCGGGCTGCCGTCTGTGGGGTCGCACAGAGTCGGACGTGACTGAAGTGACTTAGCAGCAGCAGCAGCAGCAGCAAGTCATTGGAGAAGGAAATGGCAACCCATTCCATTGTTCTTGCCTGGAGAATCCCAGGGACGGGGGGAGCCTGGTGGGCTGCCATCTATGGGATCGCACAGAGTTGAACATGACTGAAGCAACTTAGCAGCAGCAGCAGCAAGTCTAGAGAACATCCATCAACTTGTAAACATACAAAACTAAAGAAATAGAAAACAATTTTTCCTTGTGATGAGAACTCTTAGAATTTAACTTCTTAACAACTTTCATATATAACAACTTTCATATATAACATATAGTAATGCTAATAATATTTACCATGGTGTAAATTACATCTGTGCTACTTATTTATCTTATAACTAGAAGTTGGTACTTTTTGGTTCCCTTCCTCCACTTCCCCTCCCTCCATCATCTACCTCATATAACCACAAATCCGATCTCTTTTTCTATGAGTTTGTTTTTAATTTTTAGTTTATGGGACTTTACAACTGTAGGTGCATGCAAATCAATTGTCAGATCTGTTGCCTGGCAGTCCACCATGGTCCCCTTGACATCTTCCATGTCTTGCACAGTGTGCCAAACCATCCTTTCCCTATGTTCCTTCTTAGGATATGCAGCTGCTGATTCTGCAAAGTAGGGAAACACATCCCAGGGGTGCACCTTTTAGTCCTAAACTAGACTTAGTTTCCTTCTGGGCAGAACTGCATGTGAGAGCAGATTCCCTGAACTTGGGGTTCCTCTCTGCTAACATGTCCCACTGCATGTCCAAGCTCCACATAGACCTTTGGGTTACCTTGTGGGTTTTGGGGCTTCGAGAACTAAAGCAGCTATGCTGAAACTTTTACCTCTGATTTTGTTGTGAGTAATAAAGTTAATTGTCCTTGATCAAGGATTCCTTGTCTTCTGTGAGAATCCATGGGGCTGTGACAGACTAATTATGAGCCCATATAGTTATTTTAATGAGAATTCTGCTTCTAGCATTTAATCACACTTATTTTAGTAGTGAAAATTCAAAAAAAAAATCTATTTGGAGCAGTGCAGATTTTGTTTAAATCAGTTCATAACTGATGGGTGATTGTATTGACCCGGAGAATCATTCTGTATTTTGATCATAGCCAAGGGCAAAGGCAGAAAATGGCCTCACAGAATGTTTGGCCTTGTTTATTTATTTCTCTTTCAGTTATCCGTGTATTTTTAAACATGACTACCCTCATGAAAAATATCAACTGTATTGTGCTGTCAGACACACTTCAACCAACTTGAACAGAAAAACATCTTCTGGAGCCTATTATACAGAGTGAAATAAGCCAGAAAGAAAAACACCAATACAGTATACTAACGCATGTATATGGAATTTAGAAAGATGGTAATGATAACCTTGTATGCAAGATGGCAAAAGAGACACAGATGTATAGAACAGTCTTTTGGACTCTGTGGGAGAGGACGAGGGTGGGATGATTTGGGAGAATGGCATTGAAACATGTATAATATCATATGTGAAACGAATCACCAGTCCAGGTTCGATGCAGGATACCGGATGCTCGGGGCTGGTGCACTGGGATGACCAAGAGGGATGGTATGGGGAGGGAGGTGGGAGGTGGGTACAGGATGGGGAACACATCTACACCCGTGGCAGATTCATGTTGATGTATGGCAAAACCAATATAATATTGTAAAGTAATTAGCTTCCAATTAAAATAAATAAATTTATATTAAAAAAAACATTCTGAAGAAAGTTGCCATTTATGATTATAAATAAAATCATAGAGGTAGGGGAAAGAGAAAGGAAATCTCTACTACAAATTCATAGCACAAATTTTCAGAAAAGTAAAAGTTTATTGCTCAGTCGTGTCTGACCCTTTATAATCCCATGGATTATAGCCTGCCAAGCTCCTCTGTCTATGGAATTCTCCAGGCAAGAGTACTGGAGTGGGTTGTCATTTCCTTCTTCAGGGGATCTTCCCAACCCAGAGATCAAACCCGGGTCTCCTGCATTGCAGATTCTTTACCAACTGAACCACTGGGGCATTAAAAATAAAATGAAATTTTGTTGAAAATGAAAACCCAGGGTTGTACTAAGTAGAACTTTAGGAAATACTTCTTAAAATGGTCAGTTTAAACTTAGGCACCAGGCTGACTTAATTTTTTCTTTCCTCAGAAAATAGTATAGTTTCTAAGGATTCATTCCATGGCCCTTGAAAATAAGACTGCGAGTACTTGGGGAAATAAATGAGCTAATGAAAAATGCAAGTCACATCATAAGAATTATATTGGTGAGTTTCCACTGTTTCCCCCTCTCTTTGCAGCAGTTCAATACCTGCAGTCTGCTTTCCACCACCTCATTTTGCTCTGTGGAAAACATCCACTGATGACATTGAGTCGTTTTAAGTAATCAAAGGCAACTGCATAAACTCCATCAGGATTATGCCTTCCAGGCACATGCTCATCAATTTTTGGTGAAAGCTGGAAACTGCATGCATATATCTGAGCAGATGAAAACGAGGAGATGAAAATGTTGCTCTAGCGCTCTGCCTTTTCATGTCTTTCTTAAATCATGATTTCTAAGACTATACTCTACCATAAAAATTCAGAAAAATGTGATTGTGTGACTTTACCATAATCACACAGTCCTCAATCTTTAACATTTTTACCCGCATGAAGTTTTCTAAAGTGATTTCAGAATGCAATATCTGTGGTTTAAAACCTATAAACAGAAATCTTCTGAATGAGGGTATTGCAACATATAGTATTTATCACCTTAAACTTTTCAAATTCGGGGTTTGCCAAGTATTGGCTATTGGATAGCTCCTTTAAAAACACACAGAGACATACAGACACAGATACACAGACATACACACACACACACACACACCACGGCAGCTACACTGGAATTTTACGTTTCCAGAAACTGATGACTAACCTTTAATACATATGTCTGTAAGTTCACCAGCTAGTGCAAGGAGTCTGGCATTTAACAAATATTTGTTGATTGAATGAATAAATGTGAGTGAATAGCAGCATGAGAGATGGTCATGAATTGAATATAGGTAATTGGATTTAATGCCTCTAGGCATTCATACTGTAGATTCTGAGCCCAGACTTTATGGTAATTTTTTTTTTTTTTTTTCCTGAAGCAAATGCCTTGCTATTTTCAGGAACTGGTATATGTTCACTTCCAGCAATGTAACGTGGAGGTGTCTGGAAATGCCTCCAAACTAATCTATGAGAAAAGTTTGGTTTTGCTGAATTGGGAGCTGACAGTTCACATCTAACTGGAAAAATCAGATTAATACGTAATTTCACATTCTGGGCCCTGGAGTAAGAATTTCTGTTGCTTTATTGATAGGAATCTATTCTTCAGATTGAATTGTTTTTGTCATATAGGAGAGAATATATATTTTATTGTCATTTCTCATTGATGTTTTTATTTCCTTTAAGGGAACTGACTTTAGAAACTTTTGTTCTTATTTAGTATTTCCTTTCAATGTTCTTAAAAACACATCTGCCAAGAAAAATAATTCACCTTCTTGCAAAATGTTAACATTTTCCATTTTAAGTTAAAACCACCTTGCCAACAATGTTATTTCAAAATGTTTGATTTGTCATGATATGTTCAGTCTATTTTTAAGGTTCTCCAAATTATATTTTGAAGTTGGTACTTGTTCCAAGTTAAAGCAGTGTGCAATATGTTGCAGTATGACTGAGTGGAGGAGAGAAAGAGATCCAGGAATAAATATAACTAAGAGAAGAGCACTCAGAGCTACATTCTCTCTTTTCATTTCCAAGCAAAGGGGATTAACCTGCCAAATGGCAGCTTGCCCTCAAAATCACACTGGGTCTCATTCATGAATGAGTGTGATTATTACTTATATAACATTTAATATTTTTTAAATTAGAGGATAATTACCATAACGTGATGATTTTTGATGAAAATTTTCACTGATATGAAGCACTCAGTATTGTTGAATAATAAGAAAATCATCTGAATTCTCATTGTTTTCCATCAGAGGTAGTTTTGTGCCCAGTTCTAGTGAAATAAATAATTGCACAATACTCAAAATGTAGTAGGTATTCCATGAATATAAATGGATGATGAAATATTGATATCTATTAAAAAAAAGCCTAGTTCTTTTCCTATAAAAGAATACTTGCAATATATCGTTTTCTTTCCTAATACCCAAACTTTATGCCAGCCACTGTGTAATGGGATATAAAAATGAGTATAAAACAATTTTAGCCATCATGACACTCGCAATCGCAGTAAGCCAGGGACACAGGTCTGTAATCAGTCAGTTCAGTTCAGTTGCTCAATTGTGTCCGACTCTCTGTGACCCCATGGACTGCAGGCTTCCCTGTCCATCACCAGCTATCGGAGCTCGCTCAAACCCATGTCCATTGCATCGGTGATGCCATCCAACCATCTCATCCTCTGTCATCCCCTTCTCCTGCTTTCAATCTTTCCCAGCATCAGGGTCTTTTCAAATGAGTCAGTTCTTTGCATCAGGTGGCCAAAGTATTGGAGTTTCAGCTTAAACATTAGTCCTTCCAATGAATATTCAGGACTGATTTCCTTTAGGAGTGACTGGTTTGATCTTATTCAGTCCAAGGGACTCCCAAGAGTCTTCTCCAGTACCACAGTTCAAAAGTACCAATTCTTCAGTGCTCAGCTTTCTTTATAGGCCAACTCTCACATCCATGCATGACTAGTGGAAATACCATAGCTTTGACTAGACGGACCTTTGTTGGCAAAGGAATGTCTCTGTTTTTAATATGCTGTCTAGGTTGGTCATAGCTTTTCTTCCAAGAAGCAAGCATCTTTTAATTTCATGGCTTCAGTCACCATCTGCAGTGATTTTTGTAGCCCCCCAAAATAAAGTCTGTCACTATTTCCATTGTTTCCCCACATATTTGCCATGAAGTTATGGGACTGGATGCCATGAAGTGACGGGACCAGATGGTATGATCTTAGTTTTTTGAATGTTGTGTTTTAAGCCAGCTTTTTACTCTCCTCTTTCACTTTCATCAAGAGGCTCTTTAGTTACTCTTCACTTTCTGCCATATGGGTGGTATAATCTGTGTATCTGAGTGGCAATCTTGATTCCAGCTTGTGCTTAATCCAGCCTGGCATTTCACATGATGTACTATGCATATAAGTTAAATAAGTAGGGTGACAATATACAGCCATGACGTACTCCTTTCCCAGTTTGGAACCAGTCCAATGTTCCACGTCCGGTTCTGACTGTTGCTTCTTGACAGGCATACAGATTTCTCAAGAGGCAGGTCAGGTGGTCTGGTATTCCCATCTCTTTAAGAATTTTCCAGTTTGTTGTGATCTACACAGTCAAAGGATTTGGGATAATCAATAAAGCAGTAATAGATGTTTTCCTAAAATTCTCTTGCTTTCTCTGTGTCCAATGGATGGTGGTAATTTGATCTTTGTTTCCTCTGCCTTTTCTAAATCCAGCTTGAACACCTGGAAGTTCATGGTTCATGTACCTTTGAAGCCTAGCTTGAAGAATTTTGAGCATTACTTTGCTGGCATGTGAGATGAATGCAATTGTACAGAGTTTGAACCCTTTGGGACTGGAATGAAAACTGACCTTTTCCAGTCCTGTGGCCACTGCTGAGTTTTCCAAATTTGCTTGCTGTTATAGGTAGAAAATGTTGCACAGGATGCTTCTTCAAGGAAGCCATCATTTTAGTAACATTTGCAAATATTTTTATATAATCTGATTGAAACTACCATTTTTGAAGAATCTGCTCTTTAAACAATCATTATTTTCTTTTCTCTATGAAGCCTGTATTTTAAGCTTAGCAAATGAATTTGCTTTGTTGAACAGTACATGCACGTACCTTGTCACAAATCAGTGCTATTCAGTAGATAACTTTGGTCGACACCATATATCTATACTAGATTATATTCAGACTTATTAAACATATGTTTTGTTTCATCTGTGTGTAACTTGTTTCAATTTTGTTCATTTTTTCTTTGTAAGTTCTGTGCCTAAGAAGGCCTATTATGTTGACTTTCCCATTTCTCCTTTAAATGGCTTGGTGTGTACAATTATATGTTTTCTACAGTTTTAGAGGAAAATTAGTGCTTTTTTTAAAGGAAAATTGGAGATCATGAATCTATAATCTTTACCTCGGAAAACAAAAATCAAGTCAAACTGTGTCTTTGAAGCTGAAATTATATTTTGCTGCCTATTTTATCAATATGTGTGAATATTATATACTACATGTTAATATATTTATATATGTGTGTGTATATATATGTGTATAATGAGTGTGTGTTTTTATACACAGTCATTTAGTGGACAACCAACACTTAAAATTATTTCCTATGGCTATTTCACTATTCTAATGTAGTAATACTTTTTATTATACTTTTTATAAATGTTTCAGAAACTTTAAATGCTAAGACTCAGGTTGTTTTTTTTTTCCTATCTACATGTATATTTTTTTTATTTCATATTTTTCAAGTCTTTCAGCTTCTTAAGGATATTTTTATTTAGTATTCCAGAGCTGATCTAATAGGCTTAAAGTCTTTTAAATGCTTTATAATACTGATTTGCCACCTGTCTAGATGAAATAGATTATGATTGATACTTTTTGTCCTGTAGACTCTTGAAAAGCAGACCCTTTGGAGTCATAAAAGAAACCCTGGTGTTTTGCTTTTGCATTTCTCTGTGAGGTGCTTTTATTTTCATCCTCCCTGTTAAATCAGTGTGGAGCCCAAAGCATCATTACAGAGTAAGGAATGACTTAAGTAATTGGATTTCTACCTGGGAAATTGGATTTTGAGGAATTGGATTTCCCCATTGGAGTGTGAATGACAGTAACACAAATTCTAAAGGAAGGGCATCTTTTGGAATATCCTTGCAGACTAATTCACAAACCCTGGACTGATGTTATTTTCTACAAAACTGCAGATTTTTTTCATTGCCATTTCTCTTACTGTCACTTGCATAACATAGATTATGGATTAAACAGCAAATTATGTTGAGTGTCTGAATGAAGATGGTGACATAGTGCTGAATTACATAATCATGTGAGGTTATCTGAAGGACTTGAATTTATCTTTAAGGTAGAAGATTTACAAAAAAAGACTCATTTTAGGAATGGCACTCAGGATATACAATACAAAAAGGAAAGATGCCAAATCAGGTAGATACTGAATAGAACTGTGGATTTCCATGGATATAAAAAATCCTGCAGAGTATCATCATGAAAAAGGGGAAAACTGAAGTTTTTTCCAGTTATGTTGTTTAGACAATATTTATGTATCACATATTATTGACTATGCCAAAGCCTTTGACTGTGTGGATCACAACAAACTGTGGAAAATTCTTAAAGAGATGGGAATACCAGACCACCTGACCTGCGGAGAAATCTGTATGCAGGTCAAGAAGCAACAGTTAGAACTGGACATGGAATAACAGACTGGTTCCAAATTGGAAAAGGAGTACGTCATGGCTGTATATTGTTACCCTGCTTATTTAACTTTTATGCAGAGTATATCATGAGAAATGCTGGACTGGATGAAGCACCAGCTGAAATCAAAATTTCCAGGAGAAATATCAATAACCTCAGATATGCAAATAACACCACCCTTATGGCAGAAATCGAAGAAGAACTAAGAAGCCTCTTGATGAAAGTGAAAAAGGAGTGGAAAAGTTGGCTTAAAACTCAACCTTCAGAAAACTAAGATTGTGGCATCTGGTCCTATCACTTCATGGCAAATAGATGGGGAAACAATGGAAACAGTGACAGACTTTTTCTGGGGGGGGGCCTCCAAAATCACTGCAGATGATAACTGCAGCCATGAAATTAAAAGACACTTGCTCCTTGGAAGAAAAGTTACAACCCAGACAGCATATTAAAAAGCAGAGACATTACTTTGCCAACAAAGGTCCATCTAGTTAAGGCTGTGGATTTTCCAGTAGTCATGTATGGATGTGAGTTGGACTAGAAAGAAAGCTGAGTGCTGAAGAATTGATGCTTTTGAACTGTGGTGTTGGAGAAGACTTTTGAGAGTCCCTTGGACTGCAAGGATATCCCACCAGTCCATTTTAAAGGAAATCAGTCCTGAATATTCATTGGAAGGACTGTTGTTGGAGCTGAAACTCCAACACTTTGGCCACCTGATGCGAAGAACTGACTTATTGGAAAAAACCCTGATCTGGGAAAGATTGAAGGCGGGAGGAAAAGGGGATGATGGAGGATGAGATGGTTGGATGGCATCACCGACTAATGGACATGAGTTTGAGTAAACTCTGGGAGTTGGTGATCAACAAGGAGGCCTGGAGTGCCGCAGTCCATGGGGTCGCAAAGAGTCAGACAGGACTGAACCACTGAACTGAACTAAAGTATCACATTTAGCTGCCTTGGTTATTTTGTCTCAGTGATTTCACTGAAATGTTGACATAATTATTTGTTTTGTGTCTTTTAAATGCTAACCACCTTACTCAATGAAGTGACATCTTTTTGTCCTTACTCACTTGATACTCCTGGGTCATGTTTTTCCATTAAGTGAAGGCAAAGAATTTAATACTTGAAAAGCTAATATGGTAGTCTGTGTTGCTCTCCAACTTTTGAGTCACTGAGTTCAAATAATGTGTTAAAGTTTCCTTCATGATTTTAATTATGAAAAAGATACTATTAATATATAACAGTAGAATGGCTTTATGCAGACATCATTTAAAGTAGGTTACCTGGGTAAACCACTGAATACCCTATTAGTGTTTTTTACTGTTATCACTTAAAATTTAGTTCATAAGAGTACTTAAGAGTCATCAAATATATTTATTAGGAGGAACAATAAATTCAACTGTGTAAACTATTCCTTTAAAGATAAAGAATTCTTATCAGAATACTTGCTTTAGGATCTGTGGTGATAGCTTGCTGAGTCTTTTCTATTCTAGACCCATTCTCAAGCCTATTTTATTGTAGCATTCTGATCAAAAGTCATATAACCTGTTCAGGAGTGTCTAGAAAGGACTCACCTGCCCGGGTATAGGTTACAAAAAAGCCTCAAATTTGATGTTTAGGTTCCTGGTCCCTAGAAATATGTCTTTTATTTGTGTCATTGAGTACCTACTGAGATGTATCACCTGGCTTCACATATAAAGGCAGCTGTCACCTTTCCAGTGCCTAAGCATTCCCATTGTCTTCTATGGAGCATTTTTTATTTCATTACTAATTTTGTGAAATTGAATATTAACATGTATGATTGTGTTTCACAAAGTTGATGTAAGACTTCAGTTAGATAATGGATATTTTTCAAAGATCCTGAAATTTGATGCCATGATACGTGTATAGATATGTGTTTAATTACAAAAGCAAAGCATGAAATATGTTCTTTGTTTAAAATTTCCAATAACACAGAACCCTAAAATAAAAAGTCAAGTCCTGCTTTTCCAAACCTTACTGTTCAGTTTAGTGTATTCTCTGATGTTTTTAGCCATGTGCACGTATACAATGCAAGTACATTTAATCTTGTTATTGTTTCTGTTTGAGTGTTAATATTTTATAAAAATGGGAGCATATTTTATATGCATGTATGTATATGCATGTACATATGTGTTTGTACATATATTTATGTACATACATATAGTATAATTTGCTTTTCTCTCGTAAAGAAAATATTACAGGCATTCTTTCTTACACACTGTATTTTGTAGTGTGTATGATAATTAATTAATAATCTTCCCTAGGTTGAACATTTAGATTGTCTCTATTATATTTTAACATTAAACGAAGTTGCAACAAATGTCATAGTTTATCTTGATGCTTAAGTACAGACATTCATGGGCTTTATTCTTTGTTTTTTTTTTTTTTTATTAATTCCTGCACTGAAAACACTATATTAATGACTACAACTTTTTGTACATTTGTACTTTTTTATATCTAAAAGGCTAGCCTTCCTTATTATCCCACTTGGCTGTTCTTTCAGTTTTTCTTCCAGATGGACATTAGAATCAACCTGAAAAAGTCTACACACACACACACACACACACACACACAAACTTTGTTGAAATTTTGATTGAGATTGCCTTGAATTTTAGATGTGTTTGGGAAGAGTTCACATGATTAAAGTGTTGAATATTTGTCTAGGAGTCTTCGAAGTTTAACCATGTTTCTTAACATTTGGTGTGCACACACCAAACGTGGCTAAGGAACAGACTGTGTGTGTTGGGTGTGTGTGTGCACTCCATAGTGTATGCTGGGGTGGGAAAGAAGCAGGGCTCAACATGTAAGACTGGAGTCTTTGAGGATTGTATGTATGTTTTTACAAATTTGTAGAAGGGTGGTGGAGAAGAAGGGGATGCATAGAGAAGCCAGTAGTATAATCAGGTTCTAGATGTTTCCAAGGCTCTTCTTTTTGGATTCAAACAACCCACTCTTCTTTTAACTTGGACACCTTCATGAATCCTGATAATATATAAGAATTTATATCATACATTATTATGTGCTAGGCACTTAACATCGATAAAAACAGAGCAGAGTGGGCTCGAGTAGAGAGTGGGCTGTAATTTTAAATAGGATAGTCAGGACAGAGTCAACAAAGAGGTGACATTTTTGTCACCTAGTCTTGAAAGTGACAGGGGATTAGCAGTGCAAATATCTGGTCTCTACAGTAAAAGGCTTATTTTCGTTGCCCCTGAAACCCCAAAAGGTCAAGAAAATGTGTACATATTGTTTCATTTGTGTTATGCTTGCCTAGTCTTCAGAGACTTTTTTTGATCTATAGGTTCAGGTACTTCCCACCCCCAGCTCTGGGAAATTTACTGTCCAAAACTTTGAACACATCTTAGTTTGTTCTAGCTTTTTCTATAATAATCCTTGGAACTTCACTAAAATTCAAGCAAAGTGAGGGTAAAAGATCAGCTTCTTTCAATTTATGAGTTCTATAAAAATATGGGTATGATTTTAGAGGCAAGGAATTTTAGGTTTTGAATAGTCGTAGGGGGGAAAAATATCTGTTGAGTGAAGGGACAGAAATGGATGTGTTCGTTTGCCTCCCTCCCGCCATTCTGTTTCCCCCACGTCAATCATTTATTATATTGAATAGCTTTTATTTCAGTGACCTTTTTGTTTATGTTTAAAGTATTTATGTTTTTCCTCTACATCACTTATTTTCAGTTTTTAATTCTGCTTTTTATTGCCTATTGGCTTCAATATGGATTTTAATTGAGCTTCAGTATTTAGAATACTTTGTATTTTCTTCCTATTTCTGCCAACTTCTTTTATAATATCTTGTTCATTCTCACTTATTTTCTACTTCTGGCATGTTTTTATTTTTTATTGATACTCTTTTATTACACTAACCAATTATTTTAAAAAATATATTTGAGTCCTATAGAAAAGCTATTTTAGTTTTACTGTTGTGCTTTTCCCTGGTGACTTTGGAAGAAGCTTTGGGTTATTGTATAGATTATGTTTTAAGTGAAAATTATATACAAAAGCCAAATTGAAAAATGGCTGTGCAAATCAGGACCTTTGGTATCATCCCCACCAGAGGAGCATGCTCCATTGAGCTTCCTGTCCTTAAGAGCCTCCTGCCTATTTGACTCTACTTGATTTGGAGTAGGCACCCAGTAGTGTTTTAAGAATCTGTGGTAGATGTTCTCACTTTCTTGAAATCCTTAGATGTATCAAATAAAGTTAATGTTAAGTCTGTGTACTCTGGAGTCAGATGCCTGAGTTTTAAATCCCTCTTTTGCCTACTTGTGCTCACTGCCTGACCCAGCATAAATCACTTACCTTAACTTGGTAAGTTACGTGGCTTCATTTTTCCTATTTCTAAGATAGATATAAAATCCCATTTACTATAGAGGATTGTCATTAGGATTAAATAAGTGGCTATGTGTTAAATATTTAAAAGCATAATTGGCAAATAGTAAGAGCCTAGTAAGAGTCGCACTAAGAATAACTAACTCTAAGTGTAGCAAGTTTATTCTTAATTTTTATGATTATTTGTAGATCCCATAGCTTTTGTTTATGTTTACTCAAAACAGAACCTCCAAAATTAGCCTTAGCCCTGTTCTCTTAGTGTGTATGAATGCAGTTTGGATCTGTATCCCGCTGATTTGGGATTTTTCTCCTGGTCTGGCTATTTGGTTCTGACTCTAGTTCAGTCAGGGTTAGTGTGCTGTTTATATGTGTCTTTGATGAAAGAATCTGCTACTCATTATGTGATGTCATCAGGGTTTTAAAAGAGTTCTTGTTTTTGACAACAGCTCTTCAGCTGCACTGTGCCTCTAGGACTCTTGTCTATAGAAAGTGCTGGTGGGGGCAAAAGAGGAGTGGCCATGTGGGGAGGTGTTATTCAGTGTGGCTAGGGGAGGGAGCTGAGTTTTGCTACTGGTGTTCTGGTCCCTGCTGAGACTTGGTTCTGTTATCCTCATATATCCTTTCAGTTCTCTTGCCAGTTCTGCAGTTGCATATCTCCATAGTGTTTCTGAGCAGCAAGCTTCAGAGAAAAACTAAGAAAATCTGTATCACAGGTTCTTTATCATGAATTTATCCTTCATTCTTTAACTAAATTATTGTATCTCTTTAATCTTAACTTAAAAAACCTATGATTTAAATTCTGGCTACTAACTATATTCTTTTATATGAAGGTATGCTGACTTTTTTTCTTCTGTCATGTATTTGAAATTAGAGTGAAAACAGTTAATTAGAGCATCTTGTTAACAAGATGCCTATAGAAATAAAGCTATTTTGTGGCATGGAAAGGCAGTGTATTCAAGATTAATAGTGAAATTTGAACTGAAGTGTAACACAAAATGAGTTAATAATGCTGATTACTTTGTAGATGAATAAATAATGCTGCTGTTGCTATAGAAAATTGTTCTAAGTATAATTTTTGAATTGCATGAAAGAAATAAAAACACCAGAAAGGTTACAAAATCTAAGAGTTATCATAGTGTCTTAGTATTTCAATGCATTCTATATTAAGATATTTTTTAAAGCTTTTGCATTTCTAAGAAATGTTTATTTTAGGGTTATGAAGGCTATTTAAAAATATAGGGGGCTAGAATTTTATTCGGCATGATTGTCCTCAAGACATTTTATTTTTTGAACAAGGAAATGGCAACCCACTCTAGTTCTCTTGCCTGGAAAAATCCATGGACAGAGGAGCCTGGTAGGCTGCAGTCCATGGGATCACAAAGAGTCAGACAAGACAAATTCACTTTGTTTATAAAATAGTGAAAATAATACCTACTTCAAAGATATATAATATCTCTAAGGAAATAGTTATTAGGGTTTCGACTTAACTGAAAAGTGCCAGTTTTAGCTGAAATGTGATCAGTAGGTTTCCTGCAGAGCTATTTCTGATATGATGTCTTGTGCATTGCTTGCCAGTCACACAGAATTTTCTTTATTTTCCTCCGTGGTCCTTATTTGCAAAAATTCTGCTTTTCTAGATTGTCTAGTGGATATTTCACAATATTGTAATGTAGAGAACAGGTCAAGTAAATAAGAGTGAAGGAGAAATCATATTGCACCATATTCTCATGATAAATTTTCTGCTGAATTTCTCATGAGATAATAATAGATAAACTCCATTGTGATGAGTAAATCCAGGTACCATGCAAGTATGGTAGCATCCAACTCTGTGAAGTAGATATTATTTACACTTTATTGATGAATAATGCTAAGTAGAGGAAATTGAGGAGTTTATCTGTGTGCACATACTAACCAACAGTGGTGCTGAGGTTCAGATCTGGATCAGTTTCACTCAAATCTGTGTTCCCAGCTGGAGGAATGCTTGCCAATATTTAGTATTAAATATTAAATACCTATTTAGTATTAAAACATAAATAAGTTATAATATAAAATAATTATACATGATCAATTTTCCATTATTACATCATTTGAGTTTTCCTATATTTTAATAGAAATTTCTAGGCAGTTCCCAAGTTGCAAGTGGATTTTCTTCCTGAAGTTCATTTCCAAATCAGATTTCAAAACATGAAAATAAGAAATTGATTTTTTTTAAGTTGACAAAAAGCAAATATAGACAAAGATAGTAAATAGGTAGATTGAGGTATATAAAATTCCAAAGGGGGGTTCTGTATACTTTGAAGGACTAAAAAATGGAATCCTGAGAAAAAATAAATGATTTTCTAAGAAGTCCCTTCAGCAGTTGGAATATGCATGCATGTGAAAAGCATAATCTATATTTATGTGTACCAAAGAGGTGGATTTAATAACTGATAAAAGACTTTTAAAAATAGGTATGAATGTGCAGTATTTTGTACAAACCGTGTCTTAACAGACTCGAGGGGTCAAGAGGAAGTAATGGACCTCTGGGGCAAAATAATTTCCTCCTGTGTTCTGGAGGTTGCACCTGCAGTCTGGGTGGCTTTATTGTTGAAATGGTGTCAGTAGCTGGATAGGAGTGAAAACCTAGAAGGATCTGAAGAACATTGAAGGTGAAATAGAAGTCTTGTCAAGTTGACTTATTTTGTACTCAAAATAGGGTAGTCTCTTCATTAACCTTTCTTTTTTTCAGAGGAATTACTGTAGGTGGAGAGATATATTAGGGATTTCATCTGTTCTATCTTGATCTGAAAGAAGGATACTTAGGACAGTCTTCCATAACAGTCCTGGCCAATGAGTTGAAACTGACCCAAATACCTTCTGTGTACAAAATAGTATCCCTTGTAACTTCAGCTAAGTCAGGGACACGTATGTTAGCATCTTTTCTAATTGGATGGCTCCAATTTTAAGGATGACCACCCAATGACTGCATATACCACAAGTCAGTCATTTATTAGTAACTAAGGTTGTCCAATCCCCAAAGACCTCCACATTTATCTGAGAATTTATGATTCACTGGTAGTATTTCCTTAAACACTTGAAGGGCTCTTTTGACCACTCCTGAGGTAAAATCAAACCAAAGTAATTTATAGATAAATTAATGTCTGGCTTCCACAGAAATAGTGCAGTCCTAGAGACATACATGGTGCTCCTGGAAAGAGGGTGTTAATTGAGATGGTTCTTCTACCTAAGGGTAATATACATCAATCAGGGGACACAGGGTAGAGATACTTCCCACGTGGCTTCCTGGCCAGCTAGTAAATCTTAGGTTCCCCAAGTCCAGTTCAACCCCTTTAGAAGGATTGCTTAAAGGAAGTCAGTCAGATCTATCATACTTGACTACACCCCTGGCCAGGTGGCATTCATCAATCATGTGTAAAAACCAAGCGAGACAGATGGGAATGGAAACACTTAGAGGTGCTGAAAGGCATTTTACATGAGAGCTGCAGGAGCTGGGGCCACACTTCTTGCTTCTTATTGACTTCGATAAAGTTGTAGAGACTGGAGATCAAGTCAGGGTTATCACCATTTAATGAGGAATGGCAGATCTAGGAGTCTTTTAAATGTAACCAGCTTACTACCTTTTGAGAGAGTGTATCAAGATGTTTTCTTTAATTTTTTTTGTAAAGAAGACTCCAGAGTGGCTTTGTAACAATGAGAGATTATTAATGTCTCTCCCTGCTCTGTACATCCTGAATTCTAAGGTGATTCCCCTCCCAGGGCTGGAATTGTTCCTCTCTCTGTACACTGACAAAATCAGTGTATCCTGTTCCACGAACTGTAAATCCACCTTTTCTCTAATCACCATCTCCATGTATCCAGACCTGTCATACAGAGTGTCCAATGCAGGAAGAATAAGGGCATTTTGATAAAATTTATTGAGATGCATTAATACCTTCCTTGCTTCATGTGGATCTCATCAGCTACCTTTTGACCAGGTACCCGCACTTGCCTGGAAATTACCTGCCACTCTGGCCTGAGGCTGTTGTTAGGGGGAAAAAGAAGCAGCATCATGGGCAGGAATGATAGGATGGAATCCTAGAGTTTCAAAGAAGAGGTCTGTATAACTCCTCAATCCTGTGGTCCTAATCACTACCCAGGAGGTGGCCAAGAAAAGAATTATTGGGGGAAATTTCCTTATCTAGTAATCAGACTGCTTTTTACAAAGGTATTTGGATTGGAAAAAAGGTGAGGGAGTTGCAATCAAAAAGATAAACCTTTTTTCAGAGTATTTATTCAAAGACCATTCCACTTCTTAACAAGACCAACGTTTAAGGATGAGAACAGGCATGAATTGCCCTGACTATTGGTTTAATACTACAAACAAAGCTAGTGGAGGTGATGGAATTCCAGTTGAGCTATTTCAAATCCTGAAAGATGATGCTGTGAAAGTGCTGCACTCAATATGCCAGCAAATTTGGAAAACTCAGCAGTGGCCACAGGACTGGAAAAGGTCAGTTTGCATTCCAATCCCAAAGAAAGGCAATGCCAAAGAATGCTCAGACTACCGCACAATTGCACTCATCTCACATGCTAGTAAAGTCATGCTCAAAATTCTCCAAGCCAGGCTTTAGCAATACGTGAACCATGAACTTCCAGATGTTCAAGCTGGTTCTAGAAAAGGCAGAGAAACCAGAGATCAAATTGCCAACATCCGCTGGATCATGGAAAAAGCAAGAGAGTTCCAGAAAAACATCTATTTCTGCTTTATTGACTATGGCAAAGCCTTTGACTGTGTGGATCACAATAAACTGTGGAAAATGCTGAAAGAGATGGGAATACCAGACCACCTGACCTGCCTCTTGAGAAAGCTGTATGCAGGTCAGGAAGCAACAGTTAGAACTGGACATGGAACAAAAGACTGGTTCCAAATAGGAAAAGGAGGACGTCAAGGCTGTATATTGTCACCCTTCTTATTTAACTTATGTGCAGAGTACATCATGAGAAATGCTGGACTGGAAGAAACACAAGCTGGAATCAAGATTGCCGGGAGAAATATCAATAACCTCAGATATGCAGATGACACCACCCTTATGGCACAAAGTGAAGAGGAACTCAAAAGCCTCTTGATGAAGGTGAAAGTGGAGAGTGAAAAAGTTGGCTTAAAAGCTCAACATTCAGAAAACGAAGATCATGGCATCCGGTCCCGTCACTTCATGGGAAATAGATGGGGAAACAGTGGAAACAGTGTCAGACTTTATTTTTCTGGGCTCCAAAATCACTGCAGATGGTGACTGCAGCCATGAAATTAAAAGACGCTTACTCCTTGGAAGGAAAGTTATGACCAACCTAGATAGCATATTCAAAAGCAGAGACATTACTTTACCAACAAATGTCCATCTAGTCAAGGCTATGGTTTTTCCTGTGTTCATGTATAGATGTGGGAGTTGGACTGTGAAGAAAGCTGAGCGCCGAAGAATTGATGCTTTTGAACTGTGGTGTTGGAGAAGACTCTTGAGAGTCCCTTGGACTGCAAGGAGATCCAACCAGTCCATTCTGAAAGAGATCAGTCCTGGGTGTTCATTGGAAGGAATGCTGCTAAAGCTGAAACTCCAATACTTTGGCCACCTCATGTGAAGAGTTGACTCATTGGAAAAGACTCTGATGCTGGGAGAGATTGGGGGCAGGAGGAGAAGGGGGTGACAGAGGATGAGATGGCTGGATGGCATCACTGACTCCATGGACATGAGTTTGAGTGAACTCCGGGAGATGGTGATAGACAGGGAGGCTTGGCGTGCTGTGATTCCTGGGGTCACAAAGAGTCAGACACGGCGGAGCAACTGAACTGAACTGAACTGAACTGAATATTCCATTATATATATGTACTACATCTTTATCCATTCATCTGTTGATTAACATTTCAGTTGCTTCCTAGTCTTGGATATAGTAAATAGTGCTCCAGTGAACACTGGGCACATGTACCATTTTGAATTGTGTTTTTTTTTCTGGGTATATGCTCTGGAATGGATTGCTGGGTCATATGGTAGTTCTATTTAGTTTTTTAAGGAACCTCCATACTGTTCTCTGTAGTGATTGTATCAAATTACATACCTACCAACAGTGTAAGAGGATTCCCTTTGCTTCACAGCCCCTCCAGCATTTATTGTTTGTAGATTTTTTAGTGATGGCCTTTGACCAGTGTGAGGTGATATTTCACTGTTATTTTGATTTACATTTCTCTCATAATTAGTGATATTGAGCATCTTTCCATGTGCCTTTTGGTCATCTATATGTCTTTGGAGAAATGTCTATTAGGTCTTCTGTCCATTTTTTGATTTTTTTTTTTTTATGGAGCTGTATGAGCTATTACTATATTTTGGAGATTAATCCCTTGCCAGTTGCATCATTTGCAAATATTTTCTCCCATTCTGTAAGCTGGCTTTTTATTTTGCTTATAGTTTCCTTTGCTGCACAGAAGTTTTTAATTAGATCCCTAATATAACATTATAAAATGACTATAATTATAATTTAAAATAAATTAAAACAAGAAAATATAAAAATGGATCTGAAAAATAAGACAGGTGTATGTGTTATAGGGAGCAGAGGGTGATGCCTCTAAAGTGATTTCCTATGCTTTTATTCTTTGGGAGCTCTGCTAATGAAGAAGACAAGAATGTTTGGGGACAGTTTTCAAGTTTGTTTCAAGCCCCTCCATCACTTCCTTGGAGAGCAGCAGCTTTGTCTCCCTTTGGCCTCCATCAACTAACCATGAGCCCTTGCTCTACCACGTCTTGTCCGTTCTTGTCCCACTGCCATGAGTTGCTCCATGCTCCCGTTTCAGTATGTCCAGGAAAGAAGCAATTTTCAGTGTGCTTTGAGCTGTCTTAGTGAAAAAGGATATGAGAAGGAGAATTGCAGGTGTGCTACAAAGACTGGTGGAATTTCATCCAGTTCCCAGGTGGTGCAGTGGTAAAGAATCCACTAACGAGTGCAGGAGATGTAAGAGACATGGGTTCAATCCCTTGGTTGGGAAGATCCCTTCGAGGAGGAAATGGCAACCCACTCCAGTGTTCTTGCCTGGAAAATCCCATGGACAGAGGAGCCTGGCGAACTACAGTCCATGCGGATCACACAAGAGTCGAACACAATTGATGGAGCGTGTACAGTGGCTGCCACACTTAATAAGCCTGGAAGGAAGGTGTGGTCCCTGTTGCTTTAAGTTCTCTTTAAAATAAAAATTTTAAAACTACTAAAAACGTTCTTGGGTTTTAGATTGTTCCCTAGGTGTCAATTGTTGGGCAAAGGAAGTCTCACTCAGCAGCCTTTCTTACTAGTGACAATTAAGTAGAAGATTCTGTAAGAGGAAAAAGATTTAATTTACCAAAAATATCTTGAATCAACTTGAAATTTTAGGACCTATTCTAAGAGCATGACAAATATCACTGAGTGGGATTTATTTATTCCTTATATAAATGCCTATTGACTGAGTATTATACAAAAGAAAATTTGAATGTCATCACCCTCAATGAGAGGAATCAATATTAGAAGGGTGAAACTTTACTCAAATTGATCTCTTAATGCAATGGTGATCAAAAGCTCAGTACAACCAAACAGGCACTTATTTAATCAAGGAAATTTCGACAAACTGCCTTTTCATAGTGTGGGGCATACTGAACTTGTCCTATTTGTTAATTGAAAAAGAAGTATAAGGACAAAAGGTAATATACATATATATACACATATGTGTATTTATGTATGTATATATATGGTTTTTTAAATTTTTAAATTTTATTATTGGGGTATAATTGCTTTACAATGTTGTATTAGTTTCTGCTATACAACAGAGTGAATAAGCTATATATATATTTTTTAATTTTAAATAAATGTTTTTAAAAAATTCAGTCTAAGTTTTCCTAGTGTATTATAACCATTCTGTTGTGAAAGCCACAGAATCTTTTGAATTCTGTTAGAAATGAGAAACTTTCTGAAGTTGTTTCACATTTTTTGTAGGATATTGATTTCATGGTAAGTCAGTGATTCTGTCTCCATGGTACTCCCTTTTTTTCAGACTAAAGAATTTTTTGTTTTTAAACATTGACAGATCTGTTTTCTCATTCTTACAGGCACAGTACAACACTGGCAGTTGATTTGGGCTCTACAAAAGTTTGTTTTGATTTATTTGGTTCTCCCATAACCAGATCAAGAGATATTAAAATAGTTTATCTACAGATTATTTTGGTATATCATATGGCAATCAGATTGCCTGACATATGACATAGTCAGTGAATGAAGCTGGAAAAAGGGCAATAAAAGCTTCATTTTATAGATATTATGTATATTAATAATAATCAAAACTAAAGTTTATTGAGCACATTCTATGTGTCTCCTATATGGTTTTCATTCAGTGTCTCTGTTAATCCCAGCAATAGAGACAAGCTAGATATTATTATTATTGTCATTTCTGTTTTTTCAGATGCGGGAATTGATGTTAGTAAGCAATTGAAGTTAACTTATTAACCCAGGATATATAGAGAGTAAGTATCTGGAATATACCCCTAAGCATTATTTTGAATGGCTAAAGAGTTTTTTTTTTTTTTTTTCATATATTTCGTGTCAGCAGGGGCTGCTGTCCCATGTTTTTTGTTTTATTCCTAGCCTATGTGCCTTCATTAGTAACCAGCTTGCAGCCGTGCCCCACTTTCTTTCTACCTGGCACAGCAGTCTTTTCCAAATGCAAACCTCAAGCCTCTACTTGAAGATTACTAGATAGGAACCTACCATCCATGAAGTCTGTTTTTGAAGAGCAGGATATCCATGTCTTATGAGATCTGCTCTACTTTTTTTTCAGAATCATAGATTGGAGTTGTGTTTCCATTTTCTGATTCCACATTCTATTTGACAGAGTTTTCTTCTATTAGGATCCAAATTTAACTCCAGTTTTCCCTTTTCCTTACCTGGTTTTGCCTACTTCAGTGACTGCTAATAAGAGCATAGCTTTATATAGATATGATGATATGCCACTGTTCAAGGTAAATTTATTATTTGGGGTCAGTTTTATGACTATCTCGGCAAAATATGAAATAAAATATGTTAAATGTTGGCATCATCCAGTAAATTGAAACAGATTTCACTGTAGAAACTGAAATATGAAAAAAAATTGTTATTGATCTTATCAATTCAACCTTTTTACCCTAAGAACAAAATGTTAGAAATGGGGGAGATTTTGAGTTACAAATGCTAATGGTGTCAACTGGCACCTTCCTCACCTATGAAGAACTATACATTATACCCTACTGCATCAGAGATAAATGCATTGTCCATGTAATAATATGTTTCAAAATTGGGTTTACATGCCCCAGATAAATTGTCAAAACTCACAGCATATATAAAAATGCATATATTAATCAACTTCTTGTGGTGTCTACAGAGTTGCCACTCACTGCACACTTACTATTATTCTCTCTAAATGGTGTCAGCAATTCCAGTCTGCACACATTTTCTCCTGTCTTGTTTCTTCCTCAAAATTTATGCCAAGATTATTACCTGATACACACATGTTTTAAGAAGAGATAGCTTTTCTTTTTAAAAGAGATAACTTTTCTTTTTAAACTAATTTTGGTGATTTCTCTTGGTTTTCAGTACTTAAGTAACTTTTGGCATTGATGACATATCTCCATTCCTAGGGGACAAATATCATTTTATGAATTATTAGCAACATTTTCAAATATATCATTCTTAATATAATATATAGGTATAGCAATAGTATGACTTCCCAGGTGGTGCTAATGATAAAGAACATGCATGCCAATGCAAGAGACACCAGAGATGCAGGCTCGATTTTCTGGCTCAGGAAGACTGTCTGGAGGAGGGAATGGTAATCCACTCCAGTATACTTGCCTGGAGAATCCCATGGACAGAAGAGCCTGGCAAACTAAAGTCCATAGGGTTGCAAAGAGTTGGACATGACAAGTAACTTCACACACACACACACACACACACACACACAATAATAGTACAAGTCGTGGTGTACAATAATAGTACAGGTCATGGTGAAATTGTATATAAAAATGAAGTATTTTAAAGGAGGAGATCACAATATAGTAAGCTAATAAAATGATTTTTGCTCATTTTTTGGTCTTTTTCTTTTATAATTTAATCTCAGTAGAAATGCTTTACAGGGCCTTTGGGTGAAAAATATATAATCAGTAATGTTATGTGCATTATTGTGAAAGGTGACCACCCAGGAACATTTTAAGATCTTTGTCAAATCCTAGGAATACAGTGGTAACAAAAGGATTTATTGTAAACCAGGCAATTTAACAAAATACTTTTAGAGCCAGATAGCAATTCTGGAAAAGATCACAGCCATAAATAGGTAAGACAGTTAAAAGCAGGCACCGTGACTTCCACAGAGACAGGGCTGGTGTATTTATGGCATGTTGAATGTGCAGGAATAGCTGCCGTAGCCCCAGTAGTTAGATAGGAAAGTAGAGTTGCCTAACTTGTTTGACTTTTATTCAGTATAAACATTCCCTTTAGAGTCATGTCTGTGTGTGTGCTCAGTTGCTCAGTCATATTCAACTCTTTGCAACCCCATGGTCTTTTAGCCCACTAGGTTCCTCTGTCCATGAAATTTTCCAGGCAAGAATACTGGAGTGGGTTGCCATTTGCTATCCCAGGAGATCTTCCCAACCCAGAGATTGAACCCTCATCTCTTGCATCTCCTGCATTGGCAGGCAGATTTTTTTTCCCACTGTGCCACCTATATAGAAGCCATGTTTCTATATAATTATTCTTCTATATTCTTGTTTTCATTCTGCTTAAGGAAAAGGTCCTCCTTAGCTTCTTAAATATATGTTTTGAATATAACTCAGTCCTAAAGAGGTGAACATGTATGGTTATTAATTCTGTTGTAGAAAATTCTCAGGAATTTAACAAGTATCAACAGCTAATTCTGTCCCAAAGAACTATATTAATAATCGGTATTAACAAATAGATTCTGTGGATTTTATTCAATTCTTTACCTCTTTTTGTTTACTAAAACTGCCTTAGACATTAATATTGATTGTAGAGTCAGCTTTCAACAGTGTCCTTCTCTGTAATTTAATTATAGATTTATTATACATGACCTTGTTCACCAGAAAGAATCAAAGTTGAATAGATGGAAAA
The DNA here is from genome assembly GCF_032452875.1 of Bos javanicus. NCBI lineage: Eukaryota > Metazoa > Chordata > Mammalia > Artiodactyla > Bovidae > Bos > Bos javanicus. Next base: position 41,307,125 of record NC_083869.1, on the reverse strand, counting down.
TGTGTGAGTCAACCCAGTTTTGACCTTATGTACTTAAGCGTAGGTGTATATGAAGCCCTCCTGGGATTTGACTGGCTATAGATCCCCTTCCTGTCTTCCATATATCCTTCCTCCAATTTATGAGGTTCACATGACAGTCTCCCTGACTCCATTCTTAATATTCATTGCCTCGCATTTTGCCCTGCAGTCATGGTGGACTCTCACCCTGCCCCCGCAACTACAGTTGTTTATAATTGCCATCTTTACACCCACCCAGGACCTTTGCATTCATGGTCCTTTTGATGAACCCCGGTTCTGCCAGATGTTTTCATGGTTTCCGTTGCTTACTTTATTTACACATCTGCCCGTCAGGGAGTTATTTCTTGACACCTAACATATGGATGCCTGCTCCATTAGTCAAACTGCTTTATTATTCCTTTCCTTGTGGCTCAGCTGGTAAAGAATCTCCTTGCAATTCAGGAGACTTGAATTTGATCCCTGGTTTGGGAAGATCCCCTAGAGAAGGGAAAGGCTACCCAATCCAGTATTCTGGCCTGAAGAATTCCACTAAATGTATAGTCCATGGGGTCACAAAGAGTTGGACACTACTGAGTGACTTTCACTTTCACTATTGTTCTTCAAAGAGCTTATTATTTTCTAGCATGATGTCATTCAGTTGTTTATCTTTTGTGTCCCTTTCCATTAGAATATATATTTCATGAGGGTGTTCCTTTGCCTGGTATATAGTACTTTCTTGAGATTATTTATAATAGAAATAATTAAGAATTAATATTTAATAATTAATAAAAATGTTTTTATGATAAATTTAGAATATTTTTAATGAAAAGGAATAACTAGTTAATGTAGTCAAATAAAGAAAAATTCTAGAGTTGAGCTGTAGGAGTTGCTTGTATATTTTTGAGATTAGTTGTTTGTCCGTTGCTTCATTTGCTATTATTTTCTCCCATTCTGAAGGCTGCCTTTTCACCTTGCTAATAGTTTCCTTTGTTGTGCAGAAGCTTTTAAGTTTAATTAGGTCCCATTTGTTTATTTTTGCTTTTATTTCCAATATTCTGGGAGGTGGGTCATAGAGGATCCTGCTGTGATGTATGTCGGAGAGTGTTTTGCCTATGTTCTCCTCTAGGAGTTTTATAGTTTCTGGTCTTACATTTAGATCTTTAATCCATTTTGAGTTTATTTTTGTGTAAGGTGTTAGAAAGTGGTCAAGTTTCATTCTTTTACAAGTGGTTGACCAGTTTTCCCAGCACCACTTGTTAAAGAGATTGTCTTTAATCCATTGTATATTCTTGCCTCCTTTGTCAAAGATAAGGTGTCCATATGTGCGTGGATTTATCTCTGGGCTTTCTATTTTGTTCCATTGATCAATATTTCTGTCTTTGTGCCAGTACCATACTGTCTTGATAACTGTGGCTTTGTAATAGAGCCTGAAGTCAGGTAGGTTGATTCCTCCAGTTCCATTCTTCTTTCTCAAGATAGCTTTGGCTATTCGAGGTTTTTTGTATTTCCATACAAATTGTGAAATTATTTGTTCTAGCTCTGTGAAGAATACTGTTGGTAGCTTGATAGGGATTGCATTGAATCTATAAATTGCTTTGGGTAGTATACTCATTTTCACTATATTGATTCTTCCAATCCATGAACATGGTATATTTCTCCATCTATTAGTGTCCTCTTTGATTTCTTTCACCAGTGTTTTATAGTTTTCTACATATAGGTCTTTAGTTTCTTTAGGTAGATATATTCCTAAGTATTTTATTCTTTCCGTTGCAATGGTGAATGGAATTGTTTCCTTAATTTCTCTTTCAGTTTTCTCATTATTAGTGTATGGGAATGCAAGGGATTTCTGTGTGTTGATTTTATATCCTGCAACTTTACTATAATCATTGATTAGTTCTAGTAATTTTCTGGTGGAGTCTTTAGGGTTTTCTATGTAGAGGATCATGTCATCTGCAAATAGTGAGAGTTTTACTTCTTCTTTTCCAATTTGGATTCCTTTTATTTCTTTTTCTGCTCTGATTGCTGTGGCCAAAACTTCCAAAAAATAAATGACCCAATCAAAAAATGGGCCAAAGAACTAAATAGACATTTCTCCAAAGAAGACATACAGATGGCTAACAAACACATGAAAAGATGCTCAACATCACTCATTATCAGAGAAATGCAAATCAAAACCACTATGAGGTACCATTTCACGCCAGTCAGAATGGCTGCCATCCAAAAGTCTACAAATAATAAATGCTGGAGAGGGTGTGGAGAAAAGGGAACCCTCTTACACTGTTGGTGGGAATGCAAACTAGTACAGCCACTATGGAGAACAGTGTGGAGATTCCTTAAAAAACTGGAAATAGAACTGCCTTATGATCCAGCAATCCCACTGCTGGGCATACACACTGAGGAAACCGGAAGGGAAAGAGACACGTGTACCCCAATGTTCATCGCAGCACTGTTTATAATAGCCAGGACATGGAAGCAACCTAGATGCCCATCAGCAGATGAATGGATAAGAAAGCTGTGGTATGTACACACAATGGAGTATTACTCAGCCATTAAAAAGAATACATTTGAATCAGTTCTAATGAGATGGATGAAACTGGAACCTATTATAGAGAGTGAAGTAAGCCAGAAAGAAAAACACCAATACAGTATACTAATGCATATATATGGAATTTAGAAAGATGGTAACAATAACCCTGTATACGAGACAGCAAAAGAGACACCAATGTATAGATCAGTCTTATGGACTCTGTGGGAGAGGGAGAGGGTGGGGAGATTTGGGAGAATAGCATTGAAACATGTATAATATCATGTATGAAATGAGTCGCCAGTCCAGGTTCGATGCACGGTACTGGATGCTTGGGGCTGGTGCACTGGAACGACCCAGAGGGAGGGTAGGGGAGGGAGGTGGGAGGAGGGTTCACGATGGGGAACGTGGGTATACCTGTGGTGGATTCATTTCGATATTTGGCAAAACTAATACAATATTGTAAAGTTTAAAAGTAAAATAAAATTTAAAAAAAGAAAAAAGAAAAAAAGGAAAAAAAAAAAAGAAAAATTCTATATAAAAGCTACACTGAGTAAAAATTGCTGTACATCATACTGTGCAAAAGGGAATATTGATTGTTGGGAACTGATCAGAATTTTTTAAAAGTTGTGCATGTAAGAAAATAGTTTTCAACTACAGTATGATTATCACTGGCTCAGAAGAAAATATATTAGTTGTTTTTAGTTTTGACTTGTTTTTTACTTTTCCCTTCATCTGTGTTGCATTTTGGAGCTTGCTATCTTTATGTATAAGTTCAGCTCAGTCGCTCAGTTGTGTCCCCGACTCTTTGCGACCCCATGAATCACAGCACGCCAGGCCTCCCTGTCCATCGCCAACTCCCGGAGTTCATTCAGACTCACGTCCATCGAGTCAGTGATGCCATCCAGCCATCTCATCCTCTGTCGTCCCCTTCTCCTCCTGCCCCAATCCCTCCCAGCATCAGAGTCTTTTCCAGTGAATCAACTCTTCGCATGAGGTGGCCAAATTACTGGAGTTTCAGCTTTAGCAGCATTCCTTCCAAAGAAATCCCAGGGCTGATCTCCTTTAGAATGGACTGGTTGGATCTCCTTGCAGTCCAAGGGACTCTCAAGAGTCTTCTCCAACACCACAGTTCAAAAGCATCAATTCTTCAGCGCTCAGCTTTCTTTATGGCCCAACTCTCCCATCATGCATGACCACTGGAAAAACCATATCCTTGACTAGACGGACCTTTGTTGGCAAAGTAATGTCTCTGCTTTTGAATATGCTATGTAGGTTGGTCATAATTTTCCTTCCAAGGAGTAAGCGTCTTTTAATTTCATGGCTGCAGTCACCATGTGCAGTGATTTTGGAGCCCAGAAAAATAAAGTCTGATACTGTTTCCACTATTTCCCATGAAGTGATGGGACCAAATGCCATGATCTTCGTTTTCTGAATGTTGAGCTTTAAGCCAACTTTTTCACTCTCCTCTTTCACTTTCATCAAGAGGCTTTTTAGTTCCTCTTCACTTTCTGCCATACGGGTGGTGTCATCTGCATATTTGAGGTTATTGATATTTCTCCCGGAAATCTTGATTCCAGCCTGTGCTTCTTCCAGCCCAGTGTTTCTCATGCTGTACTCTGTGTATAAGTTAAATGAGAAGGGTGACAATATACAGCCTTGACATACTCCTTTTCCTATTTGGAGGCAGTCTGTTGTTCCATATCCAGTTCTAACTGTTGCTTCCTGACCTGCATACAGGTTTCTCAAGTGGCAGATCAGGTGGTCTGGTATTCCTATCTCTTTCAGAATTTTCCACAGTTTATTGTGATCCACACAGTCAAAGGCTTTGGCATAGTCAATACAGCAGAAATAGATGTTTTTCTGGAACTCTCTTGCTGTTTCCATGATCCAGCGGATGTTGGCAATTTGATCTCTGGTTCCTCTGCCTATTCTAGAACCAGCTTGAACATCTGGAAGTTTACGGTTCACATATTGCTGAAGCCTGGCTTGGAGAATTTTGAGTGTTACTTTACTAGCGTGTGAGATGAGTGCAGCTGTGCAGTAGTTTGAGCATTCTTTGGCATTGCCTTTCTTTGGGATTGGGATGAAAACTGACCTTTTCCAGTCCTGTGGCCACTGCTGAGTTTTCCAAATTTGCTGGCATATTAAGTGCAGCACTTTCACAGCATCATCTTTCAGGATTTGAAATAGCTCAACTGGAATTCCATCACCTCCACTAGCTTTGTTCATAGTGATGCTTTCTAAGGCCCACTTGACTTCACATTCCGGGATGTCTGGCTCTAGGTGAGTGATCACACCATTGTAATTATCTTGGTCATGAAGATCTTTTTGTACAGTTCTTCTGTGTATTCCTGTCACCTCTTCTTAATATCTACTGCTTCTGTTAGGTCCATACCATTTCTGTCCTTTATCGAGGCCATCTTTGCATGAAATGTTCCCCTTGGTATCTCTAATTTTCTTGAAGAGACCTCTAGTCTTTCCCATTCTGTTGTTTTCCTCTATTTCTTTGCATTGGTCACTGGGGAAAGCTTTCTTATCTCTCCTTGCTATTCTTTGGAACTCTGCATTCAGATGCTTATATCTTTCCTTTTCTCCTTTGCTTTTTGCTTCTCTTCTTTTCACAGCTATTTGTAAGGCCTCCTCAGACAGCCATGCTGCTTTTCTGCATTTCTTTTCCATGGGGATGGTCTTGATCGCTGTCTCCTGTACAACGTCACGAACCTCATTCCATAGTTCATCATAGCACTCTATCTATCAGATCTAGGCCCTTAAATCTATTTCTCACTTCCACTGTATAATCATAAGGGATTTTATTTAGGTCATACCCGAATGGTCTAGTGTTTTTCCCTACTTTTTTCAATTTCAGTCTGAATTTGTCAATTAGGTGTTAATGATCTGAGCCACAGTCAGTTCCTGGTCTTCTTTTTGTTGACTGTATAGAGCTTCTCCATATTTGGCTGCAAAGAATATAATAAATCTGATTTTGGTGTTGACCGTCTGGTGATGTCCATGTGTAGAGTCTTCTCTTGTGTTGTTGGAAGAGGGTGTTTGCTATGACCAGTGCATTTTCTTGGCAAAACTCTATTAGCCTTTGCCCTGCTTCATTCCGTATTCCAAGGCCAAATTTGCCTGTTACTCCAGGTGTTTCTTGACTTCCTACTTTTGCATTCCAGTCCCCTGTAATGAAAAGGACATCTTTTTTGGGTTTTAGTTCTAAAAGGTTTGTAGGTCTTCATAGAATCGTTCACAGCTTCTTCAGCGTTACTGGTTGGGGCATAGGCTTGGATTACTGTGATATTGAATGGTTTGCCTTGGAAACGAGTAGAAATCATTCTGTCGTTTTTGAGATTGCATCTAAGTACTGCATTTCGGACTCTTTTGTTGACCATGATGGCTACTCCATTTCTCCTAAGGGACTCCTGCCCACAGTAGTAGATACAATGGTCATCTGAGTTAAATTCACCCATTCCAGTCCATTTTAGTTTTCTGATTCCTAGAATGTCAACGTTCACTCTTGCCATCTGCTGTTTGACCACTTCCAATTTGCCTTGATTCAATGACCTGACATTCCAGGTTCCTATGCAATATTGCTCTTTACAGCATCGGCCCTTGCTTCTATCACCAGTCACATCCACAACTGGGTATTGTTTTTGCTTTGGCTCCATCCCTTCATTCTTTCTGGAGTTATTTCTTCACTGATCTCCAGTAGCATATTGGGCCCCTACTGACCTGGGGAGTTCCTTTTTCAGCATCCTATCATTTTGTTTTTTCATACTGTTCATGGGGTTCTCAAGGCAAGAATACTGAAGTGGTTTGCCATTCCCTTCTCCAGTGGACCACATTCTGTCAGACTTCTCGACCTTAAGCCGCTTATCTTGGGTGACCCAACAGGATGATATGGCTTAGTTTCATTGAGTTAGACAAGGCTGTGGTCCTAGTGTGATTAGATTGACTAGTTTTCTGTGATTATGGTTTCAGTGTGTCTGCCCTCTGATGCCCTCTTGCAACACCTACCGTCTTACTTGCGTTTCTCTTACCTTGGATGTGGGGTATCTCTTCATGGCTGCTGCAGCAAAGCACAGTCATTGTTCCTTACCTTGAACGAGGGGTATCTCCTCACTGCTGCCCCTCCTGACCTTGAACGTGGAATAGCTCCTCTAGGCCCTCCTGTGCCCGTGCAGCCATCGCTCCTTGGATGTGGGGTTGCTCGTCTTGGCCGCCGCCCCTGGCCTCCGGCGTGGGGTAGCTCCTCCCGGCCGCTGCCCCTGACCTCAGACATGGGGTAACTCCTCTTGTCTGCTCCTGTGCTGTCGCAGCCTGGCACTCTCGGCCGCTGCCCCTGACTTCGGACATTGGGTAGCTCCTCTCGGCTGCCACCCCTGACCTCGGACGTGGGGTAGCTCCTCCCCGCCCCTGCCCTGACCTCGGATGTGGGGTAGCTCCTCTCGGCCATTCCTGCGCCGTCGCAGCCTGGCACTCTCGGCCACTGCCTCTGACCTCGGACATGGGGTAACTCCTCTTGGCCGCCGCGCCTCGGGAATGGGGTCCTCCTGGTTTCTGCCCCCGATCTCGGATGTGGGGTAGTTCTTCTTGGCTGCGCTCTGTGCGCCATCGCAGCTGCCTGTGCTCTGTGCGCCGTCGATACAAATATAGATATATACAAACATATGCATATATCTATCCCTCTATCTACTTACCTATCTATCATCTATCTATCTCACACAATGTGGTGTTTGGATAAATGAGAGTCTTAAGCCAAAAGAGATCAGATTAGAGTTGGGGAAGAAAAGCACATTCACAAATATCATTCAGTATGTGTGAACTGTTACAAACCTAAAAGCACTAAAAATTGACTATAAAAAATTATATCTGTTATTTAATAAATGTAAATGGATATGTATTGATTGACAGTATTCTTTATAACTTTGGGTTATAAGACGATAGAAAAGTATGAATACATCAGCAAATGTTTTTGTAAATAACCTACCATTAAACTTGCAGTTTATGGAAGTTTTGAAAAACTTCCATGAAGTGACATTTTCATATGTGTGAATAATTATTCTGTAGATATATTCTGATATATGGTTTTAAAGTGTAGTTCAGAGTTAGTTCTTTTATACGTATTGCAGTTTCTCATTGACCTTTACTTTAGTCACTAATAATAGTTTCATATCTTAAAGATAAAGCCTTATGAGAGATTTTAAACAACTCAGGACTTTGTTTTTGTTCTCCTGACAAGTCATTTAGCCCTGAGGCATTATGTCATATCTATGCATGTCCTCAGCTATAAAAGTGACTAATGTGAGAAAAAAACAGAACACCTATTACAGTCATTTTAGTGCATTAATTGCATTCAAGATACAATCTTTTTCTTCCCCCAGATAATAAGAACTCATGTTTGGATTTCTTCCCATTTACTGCATATTGCTTTTTCATTCTAATAATAACCTGCAATCTGCAGCCTTAATCATGATAAGCAGTCTCAAATCACTTTATCTCATCACAGTGTTGGATAAACACTTCTGATTTAAATTTCAATAATTCTGCATTAGCAGTGCTGATATGAGCCTTAGATGACTGATGGAAATTCTGCACAGAGATTACTTAGTAATTATTGGTTTCATTGAGGTTTACATTAGAGCTATAGTTAGTGCAGTGCCAGTAACCCAAGCCCCAGAGAGCAAGCCAGGCCAAGCTTGCATGATCACTGCTGTTCACCTATTAACTGTGTCATAAAAAATGAAATTAAAGTCTCTACAGGGTGATCAAGCTGTCTAAAAATCTTACAGAATTTTAGAATCATGGACATTTAAAGATGAGACAGTTCTATTACATTATATAATCAACCTCCCACCCCTATCTTCCTCCTGAGGGACTGTTCTCTTACTGCCATTTTTGATGATTTTGTCTAATCTATTTGAAGTGATTTGGTTCTTAAGACTTCGATACTTCTCCCAGGAGAACTTTCCCTGCTCTAATAGATTTCCTTATTGGGAAGTGCTTTTTAATTGCTAAATCTCCCCCCTTTAATTTCATGCTATTGTCTTATTTTTTTAACCTTTGTTTTACTCTCTGGTTGTTTCTGTACTTTATATTCAATCCACATCTCAAACAAGTTTTACATTTATCCTATTGGGGTTCAGAAAATGGGCAATAAGAAAACTCACAAAAAGTAAAACCTAGTTAACCAGTCATATTTATTCATCAACTAAGAAATTCTCTTATTTAATATGTCTGTTGGAGAGTGAGCTAATCATTTTTATGTAATTGTTTCTCCCTTCATGTTCCTAGATTAAAACACTGAGCCACACTTGGTCATTCAGAGATGTTTGTCCCCTCACCCTTGGTGGTGGTGGGAGAGTCAGAACAAATATTCCATTGATATGTGCTGTGGTCTGGATTGTTCAGTTGCTCAGTCATATCCTACTCTTTGTGACCCCTTGGACTGTAGTCCACCAGGCTCCTCTGTCCATGGGATTTTTCAGGCAAGAATACTGGAGTGGGTTGCCATTCCCTCTTCCAGAGCATGTTCCCATCCCAAGGATTGAACCCACGTCTCCTGTTTCTCCTGCATTGGCAGGCAAATTCTGTACCACTTAGCCACTTGGGAAGCCCCATGGACTGAATTTTAACCCTCTAAGTTCATTTGTTGAAGCCCTGAACCCCAAGATGACTACATTTGGAGGATCTTTATGAGGTAATTAAGGTTAAAATGAGGTCCTGAAGGGTTGGACCCTAATCCAATAGGATTGGTGGCTTCATAAGAAGAGGAAAAGAGACATTTCTCTCTCTCTGTCTCTCTCTTTCTCCCCATCTCCACTCACCCGTACAGAGAAAAGGCTATGTGAGGTCTTATCAAGAAGGTGACTGTGTGCAAGCCAGGACGAGAGCTTTCCCCAGGACTTGAATTGGCTGGTATCTTGATCTAGGACTTCCACCTTCAAGAGTTTTTAGAAAATAAACTTCTGTTGTTTAAGTCACCCCATCTGAAGTATTTTGTTGTGGCAACCCAACGGATGTGACTGATACATCTGACATTTTGTTTTTTGGAAGTTGGTAGTATGCTAGGAGTCGGACACGACTGAGCAACTTCACTTTCACTTTTCACTTTCATGCATTGGAGAAGGAAATGGCAACCCACTCCAGTATTCTTGCTTGGAGAATCCCAGGGACAGAGGAGCCTAGTGGGCTGCCATCTACGGGGTTGCAAAGAGTAGGACACGACTGAAACGACTTAGCAGCAGCAGCAGTGTTAATAAAAATCCTGTAGCACTTGTGTTTTAGTTACTAAAACTTTTCTTTATTATTAATATCTGTGAGATTCTCTTGCAGGCTCATAGTAGGCACAGACATTGCCAGGCAGTCCTCGTTGGTCATAAGGCAGTTGTGGGATTCAATAGCATATATATAGCCAGTGACTGATGTGGGTCAGGGCTGAGTGAGCCCAGAACTCTGTTCTTATTGCATGACCAAGCAGAGGTTACAGAACATAAACCTTTTAAAAACTAACACAGATGTGGAAAGTATGTTATAATGAACTCCCATATACTTATCCCCAGATTCAACCCATATCAATGAAAAATCATCATGAATTTTCCTTTTCTCACTTCGTATAGAATTTTAAAAGTCAAATCCTTGGCACCATGACATTCATCTCTAATTACATCTGTATTTGTTTCTTTCAAAATAATTTGTTCTTCTACGTTCGTAATGCTATTATCGTACCTACAAAATTAAGTATATCTAAGATTGAATTCATCTTTGAATTTCCCAATTTGTCAGGAAGATCTCCTGGAGTAGGAACTAGCAACCCACTCCAATATTCTTGCCTGGGAAATCCCATGGACAGAGGAGTCTGGAGGGCTACAGTCAATGGTGTTGCAAAGAGTCCAGCACGACTTGAGTGAATGCATACAGACACACACACACACACACACACACACACACAAGTTGTCTTAAAAAATGTCTCTTTGTAATTAAATGTCCAAATTGGGAAGCAAGGACACTGTGCACTTTGCATTTGTTGTATGTCACTCTTTCTTTTTAACTTTCAAATTTGAAATAATTTTAGTTATTTGAACATTGCAGATTTCAGTAAGTTGCAGAATAGCATTTACCCTCCTTCCTTTAATGTTACCATCTTGTATAACCATAGTTCAATGATCCAAGGGAAGAAGTTAGTATTGGTGCAGTATTATTAACTAAACTATACACTTTGTTTGAATTTCATCAGTTTCTCACTGATGTTTTTTACCCCCAGAATCCAAAGGGTCTCTTGTATATACAATCCGTCTCCCACTCCCTTATCTCCAGTCACCTAATTAAAAACGCAAAACAATTAGTGGGCAGAATGTCTTACTTTCTAACCTTGTCTGCTTCCTCACGGTCTTACTAAATATGTACCTGCATCTATAGTTGTATTTTATGAGAATTGGAAGTGAAAGCCAAACATGTAATTGAATTTAGGTTTATCTTTTTGACAAAAATATTTCAAAGCTGATACTGTGTAATTAATGTCATATCACATAGGGTACAGGTAATATCTGCTTGTTCCACTTTAGTGATGGAGACAGGTTGAGGGATGAAGGTGGTCCCAGACAGGTTGTTTTGTTGTTAATTTCCATTCAACTTTTTTCATGATTTTAGTATCCATTGATGATCATTGCCTGAATCATTATTTCATCTGGGATTGAAAAACGGTGGTGATTTTCTTATTTTGTAATTTCTTGTATAATTTGTTATCAGGAATGATACTGTAAAGGCAAACTTGCCCTGAATGACTAGAGGTTTTTAGTTACCTAATGTATTAGTTGGGTTAGCTGGGGTGACCATAACAAATTACCACCTACCGAGTGGTTAACAACACTTTAAAAAATTTGTTTGCCACAGTTCTGGAAGTTGCAAGTCTAAAACTTAGATGTCAGCAGGTTTGGTTTCTCCTGAGCTCTGTCTCCTTGGCTTGCACATGGCAGTCTTTTCACTGTGCCCTTACCTGGCTTTTTCTTTGTGCTCCAGCATTGCTGGTTTCCCTTTTTCGTATTCCCTTTCTCATATATTAACACTAGTCATATTGGCTTAAACCCCACACTAGTGACCTCATTTAATCATTATTACCTCTTTAAAAGCCTTGTCTCTAAATATAGTCACATTCTAAGGTATGGGGGCTTAGAGTTTCAGTTTATGAATTTTGAGTGGACACAAATTCGTTCCATAACACCCTGAATATTAATTTTCTATTTAATTGCCAGTTTTTGTCTAAAGGGTTGGTGTTCCAGCTACCTCCAATCACAACCAGAAATTTTATTTTTTCTCTTTTATTCTGTTTGAGCATTTGTCTCTCTTTGTAGCTGTGTCTGTCTATATCTGTTTCTATAGAGAGATATGTTTTGAAGTGTCATTATGAGCTCATGGGTTTTTGTACATTCAGTGTTTCTATTAATAGTACTTGTTATTCTTTTTCATGCTGAAATCCTCCATCTCTTATCAGTACTAACCAAATTGACTTGTTTCCTGTGTCCTTTTTACATGACTTTAGATTTTGACAGGTTTCTTGTTTTTCAGTATAAAAAGTCCGAGTTTCACCTTGTGCATTTCTTGTTTAAGACCCGGAATGAGTTATTTCTTCAAAGTGCCCAAGCTCTTTGTGTATTAAAATGAGATTGAGAATCGTAAGCTGGAAGCATGATTCAAAAACATAGACACTATTTCCTTGAAGTACATTATTTCATGGGCAGATGACTGAGCAATTGACTATTGGAAAATAATCTCCTGTAAAAATTAAAAGGTTGAACATATATCGAAAAAAATTTTTTCCTATAACATTTCAAAATCAGATTATCTACAAATCATTTTTCTACAGAGTACTTTAAACAGAATCCCATTGGTTATATCTTGTACTCTTGTAGAGATGGCTTTCTGATTTCAAGAAAGCAAAACCACCCACAGAAGCTTATAGTCACTGGATGGAAATGCGCGCACCAAAACCTTTCCAAGAAAGGAAAAGAGAAGGCTCTAATTTTTTCAAATAAGTGTGCATCTGTCTGGCAGCAGAAGTATACCAAATGCTATATGCTACTTTTTTATTTTTGGACTTAGATCACCTTAGCATGCTAATGCTACTGCTCACTACATACCCTACAGTCCACTTGTCAAACTTAATGATGCTGTTCTTCACAAAAACCTTCAAAACCTACACAGGTGCAGTGTAATATTTTTCTGACTCTAGTATGAGGTTTGGAGCATGATCTCCACAGATGTTTACAAGTGAAACTGAGCAGGATTTCAAATATCTGAGGTGAAATAAGTCATACATGAGTGACTGGTTATTTTTTTTTTTTCAATATGTGAATTTAAAACTACAACACTAAAGAAGGTATCCACTTGCTTTCATCTCCAGTCTCTATGTCTCATAATTTTCTTGAACCACTGGGACATTTCAGCAACTCTAACTGACCTAGTTATATAACATTTAAATATGTTTTATTCAATTTCTGTTATTGACAAAATGAAATAGTGAGTGTGGCTTATAGTAAAAGACTTGGATCCAAGACAATCCGTCCATTCATTATAAACCAGAAACTCAGTCTCTTTCCATTTGCTTTTGCTTCATTGACAAGGGTGAACTGTAACCAGTGCAGTTGAAACTTTATGTAGCACAGCTTCCAAATATTTTGCTGTAATAATGGATACTATGTTTCCATGGGAACAGAATATACCTGTTATTTTATAAAAGTAAATGAATCATTATTTTAATTAACATGCTAATTAGATATTATTAAAGCTACATTTTAATTTCTCAAGTTATTATAGTAAAAATATCCTTTCTAAAAGTATCAGCATTTGTGTGTACAGCATACCAATAAAGAATAGGATAAAAAAACCTGATGCAATAGAAATACAGTTTGTAGTATTTTATTATAAATGCTTTTTGCTTGACTAAGCAGTTGTTGGGTCTTCAAATTTGGCATTGAATATTTTGTGAAAATATTGAAGCTTGGGACTGTTTTCTAACATGAAGGATATTATTTTAATGAAGTGGATGATACATATATATTTATTTTTTGACAGCTTGGAACTTTAGCAGATTATTCTTAATAATTTATATTGCATAATAATATTGATATAGGACTGATAGAAAGTATGACATATAAATCATGCATATGCAACATTGAGTTGACTTTTATCCATTTTTACTAGTGTACACTAATGTAGCTTTATGAATCATAATTGAAAGATAGACAGTGATACAATGAGGGATAATCAATGTTGATATAGAAAGGAACATTGAAGGAGTAAAACAAGGATAACAAAAAAGAGGCCAGGGTAAAGTTGAGGACTGAGATACCATAGCTGCTGCTGCTAAGTTGCTTCAGTCATGTCTGACTCTGTGCAGCTCCATAGACAGCAGCCCACCAGGCTTCTATGTCCCTGGGATTCTCCAGGCAAGAATACTGGAGTGAGTTGCCATTTCCTTCTCCAGTGCATACATGCATGCTAAGTCACTTCAGTCATCTCCAACTCTGTGCGACCCCATGGACAGCAGCCCACCAGGCTCTTCTGTCCACGGGATTCTCCAGGCAAGAATACTGGAGTGGGTTGCCATTTCCTTCTCTGAGATACCATAGAGATTTCTCTTACCTACTCAGTGAACAAAGTCCAGTGATAATTCATGGTTTTATTTATTCAGGCTTTTTTTCCCTCAATCAACAAATATTTTTCCAGCACCTAACATATGATAATCTCATGAATCCTAATGCCTCTGTCTGTCTCATGTAATCTGTCTCTAATTTTACTGCCTTCATTATACTTTGAATATATTATATCCATTCCTTTTCTTATATTTCCTCTTTTAATCATGTATCTTTTCCACATATTTTAAGCTCAGTTCATATGTCTCTTTTTCTGAATGATATTTCTGATCTCACCCACAATGACCAGTATCAGTTACTTCCTTCTTTGTTATCTTTCTATATATACATATATGTCTTGCTTTGTTCCTATTGCTTTTTAGTGGGGTATCTGTTTATAATTTTGCTTCTGTATAAGGCTGTGATCTCCTAAATCAAAGGTTTTGTCTTATTTTTTCATCTCTGGTCTGATGACCATTTAGTATTGTGCACAAAGCAAGTATTCACATACTTGAATGATTGAGTGCATTTTTGGTGTGCAGTATTTGATTTCTTTGCTTAGGTTTTAAAGGAGTGAGAATTTGAGAAGAGTTTATTTGGCCCTAAATTATTTCATACTTGAGAATAAATCACTGTGTTAGTAATTTTATTAATATTTATTTCTTGGTATCCTTAAATATTAAATACCAGGCTTTCATTTTTAACAAAGATTTGCATACCTAATGTAACAGACATCAAAGTCACATTGTACCAGTTTTCAGTCCTTTCAAAGTTATTCAAAAGTCAAGAGTTCATTGTGCGATATCACTGAAATAAAATCAGTGGACAGTCTATTAAAAAAACTCAATGTATACCTCTGGCCTGCAGCGATATTCCTTAAGTTAGAAATATGTAAATCAATCTACAAAATGGGGAAACTATTTAAATCATATGACACAAATCATAAATATACATTTTCATGTATAGAAGCCATAAAGCAGAATCTAGTCACAAGAAACCCAGATGAGGAATTGTGAACTAGAAACTGCCTTATATAAAAAACAGATTTATAGGTAACCTTCCAGGGGATGCAGGTCAAAGTAACTACTGGAAACTAATGACGGTAATAAAGGCTTCTTGAAAGGGCTTTAGTAAACCACATGTGATGCTCCTTTAAGGGAAAATAGTCATGTGGATTATTTGGTGCTAGCCATCCTGTGAAATGTATGTGAAGGAGACCTTTGAAAGGGAAATCAAACAAATCTGTAAGGGAATTGATCACTTGCTAGGTATGTGACACATTTAATATTCTTCAATGCTTCTGTGTTTCTCTCAAGTTCACTCTGCTTAGTATGACTTCATGGCTCTCTATGACCTGGCTGTCTATGAAATGCCTCTCTGTGACTCAGTCATGTCTGACTCTTTGCAACCGCATGGACTGTAACCTACCAGGCTTCTCTGTCCATGAAATTCTCCAGGCAAGAATACTGAAGTGGGTAGCCATTCCCTTCTCCAGGAGATCTTCCCAACCCAGTGATCAACCTGGGTCTCCTTCATTGAAAGCAGTACCTTTACCATCTGAGCCACCAGGGAAGCCTGTGGCCTGGTCATTACCTACTTATTTGTTATGTTATTATTGCTTACCTTATTTTTAATAGTCTGTGTTTGTCCATAACTGGTTTTATTCAATATATTCAGTGTGTTTTCTGGCCTCCACTTTCAGCATTTAAGTTTTCCTATCTCTTGGCCTGGAACAATCTCCCTCCCAATTTGCTTTTTCATTATCATTTCTCTGTGTACTGTCTACTGTGGGAGACCTTATTTTTCCTGACCTGGGTGGGTACATCAGCCTTTTGTTCCAGAAGTGCCTAGAGGGAAGTTATCACATTTTATTGAAATGTGATTAGAAATCTATTCTTTCCTACACTCTTGTGTCAACTAGATGGGGATCAAACTGCTTTTATTGTTCTATTTACATTTAGTGCCTAGTATTTAATATAATGCTCAATACCTAAATGTTTGAGTGTATTAATGACATAACTGAAATATTTAGAGAAATGTTAAGAAACTTTGAGGAGTTAGTCGTGGGAATGAAGACTCAGGACCCAAGTACCCATGTGATATTTTTCATTAGACATCAGTATTACAAATGAACTTAATTGTACATTCATACTCAACCAAGAACATAGGACTGGGATAGAAATTTTAAGAGTTAAAGATCAGTGGTAGAATTACCTAACATGAAGTCACTCACCATTTGTTTTGTTGAAGACATCCTAGGTAATACTTCTTTCCTAGTTTTTGACGTTGTAGAGGAGGCATTCTCCCCTCTATTTAACTTAGAGGGGAGAGTAAGAGAGAGAGTGTTTGACTGAGGCTCTGATTCATTTCCCCATGACATCCTTGTTCACTTAGTATTCAGGATCCATGAATTGTTTAGTGAGGGTCAAATATGCAGCTGAGCACAGCTAATCATTAGAAAGGGCACAGAAAATTAAGGAATAGTTTTTGCCTAATGAGATATGTGAAAATATCCATAAAGAAAAGTTCAGAGGACATAGCATTTGACTAACAACAGATTTTTTTTTTCTAAAATGTTATTGGAAATCTGGAAAATTTCCAAAACTTATAAAATATTTAGAGTTTTTAGCTCCATGTTACTTTCTTTTTATTTATATAAAGCAAATTTGGTTAAGAAATTAATTTACAATATAAGTTCATGGAGTTTTACTAATTTAACTTAATGTGGGGCCAACTTTGCCACACAGATACAAAACTGTTTCCACACATATAGTTTGAGAATTGTCACTAACATTTGCTTTTCAGAGATAATGTTAAAGCTAATTTTGTATTTAACTAGAAATAAATACATGTGGATACTTTTGAACAGCGGTTTCTCTTTGATGAGAGCTTGCCAATATTTAGGGTATTTAGGTTATAGATAGTTTGGGTTTCCAGCAACACAGCTTGTTCTAAAATGCTTCAAAATGAATCCAAAGAGTACCAATTCTCTGAATGTGGCTCAGACCATGAAGTCCTTATTGCCAAATTCAGACTTAAATTGAAGAAAGGAGGGAAAACGACTAGACCATTCAGGTATGACCTAAATCAAATCCCTTATGATTATACAGTGGAAGTGAGAAATAGATTTAAGGGCCTAGATCTGATAGATAGAGTGCCTGATGAACTATGGAATGAGGTTCGTGACATTGTACAGGAGACAGGGATCAAGACCATCCCCATGAAAAAGAAATGCAAAAAAGCAAAATGGCTGTCTGGGGAGGCCTTACAAATAGCTGTGAAAAGAAGAGAAGCGAAAAGCAAAGGAGAAAAGGAAAGATATAAGCATCTGAATACAGAGTTCCAAAGAATAGCAAGAAGAGATAAGAAAGCCTTCTTCAGCGGTCAATGCAAAGAAATAGAGGAAAACAACAGAATGGGAAAGACCAGGATCTCTTCAAGAAAATCAGAGATTCCAAAGGAACATTTCATGCAAAGATGAGCTTGATAAAGGACAGAAATGGTATGACCTAACAGAAGCAGAAGATATTAAGAAGATATGGCAAGAATACACAGAAGAAATGTACAAAAAAGATATTCACGACCCAGATAATCACAATGGTGTGATCACTGACCTAAAGCCAGACATCCTGGAATGTGAAGTCAAGTGGCCCTTGGAAAGCATCACTACGAACAAAGCTAGTGGAGGTGATGGAATTCCAGTTGAGCTATTCCAAATCCTGAAAGATGATGCTGTGAAAGTGCTGCACTAAAAATGCCAGCATATTTGGAAACCTCAGCAGTGGCCACAGGACTGGAAAAGGTCAGTTTTCATTCCAATCCCAAAGAAAGGCAATGCCAAAGAATGCTCAAACTACCACACAATTGCACTCATCTCACATGCTAGTAAAGTAATGCTCAAAATTCTCCAAGCCAGGCTTCAGCAATATGTGAACCGTGAACTTCCTGATGTTCAAGCTGGTTTTAGAAAAGGCAGAGGAACCAGAGATCAAATTGCCAATATCCGCTGGATCATGGAAAAAGCAAGAGAGTTCCAGAAAAACATCTATTTCTGCTTTATTAACTATGCCAAAGCCTTTGACTGTGTGGATCACAAGAAACTGTGGAAAATTCTGAAAGAGATGGGAATACCAGACCACCTGATCTGCCTCTTGAGAAATCTGTATGCAGGTCAGGAAGCAACAGTTAGAACTGGACATGGAACAACAGACTGGTTCCAAATAGGAAAAGGAGTTCGTCAAGGCTGTATATTGTCACTCTGTTTATTTAACTTATATGCAGAGTACATCATGAGAAACGCTGGACTGGAAGAAACACAAGCTGGAATGAAGATTGCCGGGAGAAATATCAATAATCTCAGATATGCAGATGACACCACCCTTATGGCAGAAAGTGAAGAGGAACTCAAAAGCCTCTTGATGAAAGTGAAAGAGGAGAGTGAAAAAGTTGGCTTAAAGGTCAACATTCAGAAAACGAAGATCATGGCATCCAGTCCCATCACTTCATGGGAAATAGATGGGGAAACAGTGGAAACAGTGTCAGACTTTATTTTTCTGGGCTCCAAAATCACTGCAGATGGTGACTGCAGCCATGAAATTAAAAGACGCTTACTCCTTGGAAGGAAAGTTATGACCAACCTAGATAGCATATTCAAAAGCAGAGACATTACTTTGTCAACAACGGTCCGTCTAGTCAAGGCTATGGTTTTTCCTGTCATCATGTATGGATGTGAGAGTTGGACTTTGAGGGAGGCTGAGTGCCGCAGAATTGATGCTTTTGAACTGTGGTGTTGGAGAAGACTCTTGAGAGTCCATTGGACTGCAAGAAGATCGAACCAGTCCATTCTGAAGGACATCAGCCCTGGGATTTCTTTGGAAGTAATGATGCTAAAGCTGAAACTCCAATACTTTGGCCACCTCATGTGAAGAGTTGACTCATTGGAAAAGACTTTGATGCTGGGAGGGATTGTGGGCAGGAGGAGAAGGGGATGACAGAGGATGAGATGGCTGGATGGCATGACTGACTCGATGGACGTGAGTCTCAGTGAACTCCGGGAGTTGGTGATGGACAGGGAGGCCTGGTGTGCTTCGATTCATGGGGTCGCAAAGAGTCGGACATGACTGAGCGACTGATCTGATCTGATCTGACTGATTTGTACCTGTATTTCTATATATATAAGTGTGTGTTTGTTTTGGGGGATATTTTCTGCAATTACATTTTAATGTAAAGCAGACACACTTGATGTAACAGACTAACTTGCTAAATTTGCATATATTTGTAGTTACTGTTCAAAAACAGCATACATGGATTAGGGGCCTCTCGTCATCTCGCACAGTTTCATTTTTAAGAACAGGTTAGAATGTGTAAATCTCCATTCCTTTTATGTGTCTGTGTTTCTGAGCCTCCAGGATTCTCATTTCCCTTTATTATTGGTACATTCTGTTCTCTAATATGACAACCTTTCGCCAAATCAAATCCTTCACTCCTTTCCAACTTAATAAATCTTCCTTTATTTCCCATTCTGATCATAAACATATCTTTTAATTTATACCTTCCTTGATTTGCTGAGAAAACCTAACTCCTGCAAGCAAAGTGTTCTAGACATAAGCTTCTTTTTGGCTTCTTAGTTTTTTGGTTAGCAGTATATATTTCTTTTATACTTCAATCAAAGAAGTTCTCAAAATGATCTCTCCTTCCTTTTGACTTGTGTGTTGATAAAATCTATCACTTTTCTGTGGCTTAGTACTTAGAAATTTCAGTAACTCAGAAATTTCCTTTAAGACTTTGAAAGGTGATATTTTCCTAAGTCAGATTAACAGGTGTTCTACTAAATTAACTGCCTCATTCATGTTGATGATTCTCTCTGCATGTCAAGTATGAAGAGACCATTGCCTCTTTCCTGTGATGACCCCTAATTGAAATACAATTCGTCACAGCTCTAAACTTCTAGGAGTCTCACAAACTAGTGATTGTTGGAGGACACAAGGATCAGAGATAGTAAACAATTTGAAGACAGAAGTGTATAGGTGCTTCCTGTGAATGTTCAAAAAATTGCAAATTTATTGAAACAAGTGCATTTAAGAGATTTCGTGAGCAAATAGGTTTTTAAGATAGATGCTATCTCGAGTATAATATATTCCAATCTAATATGTTTAATAGAGTATAAGCATATTTTATAAGCCATATAGTTCAACATAATTATGATAAGGAATTTTATTTTCTGATATCACTAGTAATGATTCTAATAATCAGATTTTGGAGAAAAATTTTTCCTGTAATTCACATTTTAGAAAATACAAGCAGACTATCAGAAGATTAATAGTATGTTAGTATGTTATGCATAACATTCATATTATATATAATATCTTATATATGTAAGAGAGCATATATAGGCATACTAATATGGAATCTGTTAGTACAATCTAACAATATATTAGATTCAAGAACACATTTTTGAGTGCATTTCTGTACTCTGCTAACTTTCATATTAAACTGATGACATGAGTTTGACATTTGAATTCTAGTTGTGCTAAAATTAAGGCCTAGAAGATTAAGTAAATAGCCAGAACAATAATGACTCCATTTTCAAAATCACATTCTTTGGCGTTGCCTTTCTTTGGGATTGGAGTGAAAATGACCTTTTCCAGTCCTGTGGCCACTGCTGAGTTTTCCAAATTTGCTGGCATATTGATTGCAGCACTTTCACAGCATCATCTTTCAGGATTTGAAACAGCTCAACTGGAATTCCATCACCTCCACTAGCTTTGTTAACTGATGCTTCCTAAGGCCCAGTTGACTTCACATTTCAAGATGTCTGGCTCTTGGTGATCATACCTTTGTGATTATCTGGGTCATGAACATCCTTTTTGTACAAATCTTCTGTGTATTCTTGCCACCTCTTGTTAACATCTTCTGCTTCTGTTAGGTCCATACCATTACTGTCCTTTATTGAGCCCATCTTTGCATGAAATGTTCCCTTGGTATCTCTAATTTTCTTGAAGAGATCTTTAATCTTTCCCATTCTGTTGTTTTTCTCTATTCCTTTGCATTGATCACTGAGGAAGGCTTTCTTATCTCTCCTTGCTATTCTTTGGAACTCTGCATTCATATGCATATATCTTTCCTTTTCTTCTTTGTTTTTCACTTCTCCTCTTTTCTCAGATATCTATAAGGCCTCCTCAGACAACCATTTTACCTTTTTGCATTTCTTTTTCTTGTGGATGGTCTTGATCACTGCCTCCAGTTAACCAATGCAGTGTATCAAAAATGTGTTATGCCATTATGCTGTCTTGTATATAATAGATTTTGTATAATGGTTAGATCTAAAGTAATAAACTTTAAAAAGCCTCTGCTTAATGGTACCATATCACCCGCCGTACCATCCAGGTTCTGTTACTTACTTCCTCGCCTAGGTAAGCAAAGGTTGAAAAGTATCTGAAAGGACCTTGGAATAGATATAAAGGTTTGAAACACAGACTTTATTTTTAAATGACAGTAAAGAGAGAAGCAGATGGCTGTTCCCTTTACATATTGTAATAACAACCAGTACTGTCAATTAAAATAAGACATAGCTCAAAATATAACTAAACCTATACTGAGAGTGAAATTCCTGAGACAAGACCACAGCTGTCTTCACTTTAAAGCAAGGCTTTAGGTTGTGTTCAAATTAGTTGGTCATTGAACTCACATTCCCAGTTCACTTTCCTAGTGTTGAAATCATCTTATACATTGAATCGTGTTATAAGTGAAAAATAGATGAGCCTGGCACCTTTATAGGAAGTTGTTCTTGTATCTCAGTTTCCCTCTTTGAAACAAGTTAATGTTTTAGATTATGTTTCCTAACAGAGACATTACTTTGCCAACAAAGGTCCATCTAATCAAGGCTATGGTTTTTCCAGTGGTCATGTATGGATGAGAGAGTTGGACTGTGAAAAAAGCTGAACTCTGAAGAATTGATGCTTTTGAACTGTGGTGTTGGAGAAGACTCCTGAGAGTCCCTTGGACTGCAAGGAGATCCAACCAGTCCATTCTGAAGGAGATCAGTCCTGGGTGTTCTTTGGAGGGAATGATGCTAAAGCTGAAGCTCCAGTACTTTGGCCATCTCATGCAAAGAGTTGACTCATTCAAAAAGACTCTGATGCTGGGAGGGATTGGGGGCAGGAGGAAAAGGGGACGACAGAGGATGAGATGGCTGGATGACATCACCAACTCGATGGACGTGAGTTTGAGTGAACTCCGGGAGTTGGTGATGGACAGGGAGGCCTGGCATGCTGCGATTCATGGGGTCACAAAGAGTCGGACACGACTGACCAACTGAACTGAACTGAACTCAAGTTATTCTGAGTTTCTTTAATTATGCTATTCAGGCTAAGATTGCTCAACTTACCTTAGATACATTTCTTTGTCACAGTTCTTAATAAAGTACTTTTTTTTTTTTTTGGCTTATTTTGCTCTTGTATTCTTGGAAAAAAAGCAGTAAATTGTGGCTGTTTGCCAACAGATTTCTATTGATTTTAGGAAAGTTAATGGCTTCTATAAAAATTATATTTTAAAATATCACCAAATCACTGTAATATTATTGATAGCTATTTGTCCAGAAAGGAGCCTTGGAAAAACAATTGCATTGATGTGCATCATGTACTTCAGATTCAGTGTATTTAATCTGATTTACTTGGCTGAGACCTAGTCAGTGCTTTGTCAGCATATCAGGAGTGAAACAAAGAAGCTATAGTTAATTAAATAAATGCTAGATATGGAAACTTGAGATTTGAGGTGACATTTTGGTCATAACATTTCCTTTGAGCTTAGCAGAATGGACAGACAGCTTAGTTGAAAGTAATTGTTCTTGGTTTAACGGCACATGATTAGATGAGGATGGTTATTTTTCTCATGCTACTGGCTGCTAGGACTCTTAGTTGGCAGGCAGGATGGTACAAAACTGTCAAAAATTTTATCAAAAAGTTCAGAAAATAAAAGGGTATGATTTAATTTGATATTATTATCTTCTCTTTCTTATGAGAAATACTAGTAAAATTTCATGGCATGTCCATCCATCTTCATCTTTCTAACAATATGAAATTGTTGGTCTCCCGTCTTTCTCACCTTCTAAATATAATCAGTTTTCAAGTCTTGTTAAATTTGCCTCTTAAATATCTTTTCAATCTATCTCACAGTCATTGTCTTTTAACACAGCTTCTCAACTGGTCTACTTGCTTTTGTCTTGCCCTGATCAGATATTTTCTCCAGGAAACAGTCAAGGTGATTTCTGCAAAGCCTATCAGACAGTGTCACAACCTTTGATTAAATACATCAATTACCCCCCACTGAGTGGAGCAGCACATTTTTTTTCCAGGTGATAAGTACAAATTTCCTTCAATATAAAACAGCAGATACTCCTTGTCAGATAGTGGTTTTTCAGCATTCCAAGGAAATGAGAGTTTAACCTTTCACTATAAAAATAGTTGTGTACAATATGATCTTGGTCCCTGAAAGTAAACATTGAAATTTGATAATAGTAGTAGTACTAATAACAGGCAATATTTATTAAATTTTCTATGAAATCAAAGAATGGAAATGGTGAGGAAGAGTCCTCAGGCTAATTGCCAGGTGCTGATTTCTGAGTTAGATCTGAGGTGGGGAAACATGACGTCATGTTTGGGCACTTTGTACAGAGAAGTTATGTACTTGAGGTGAAATAGGGAATGTCGTTAAAAGGTATGCAGAATGCATAATCTCCTTCCAAAGTTACAAAATACTAAGAACAGATAAATTATAAAATAATTGCACCAAGATAATGGAAAATCTTTTTAATTGTGCATGCAGTCTGTGTCACTGAGCATGTCACTTTGATTGTATGTTATAGCACTTTGTGGGTACAAATCTAGGCAGCAATGGATGCTCTTATAATTTGAGGAGGAGGTCTTTTTAAGGAAAAAGGAATACAAAATGATGAAATCAAGTATGTGAAAATGAAAAGGACGTGTCCTAGTGGAAGTCCCTGAAGCATAAGCTTCATGAGTATCATCTTAAATCACCTCTGGCAGATTGAGGTTTTGAATGTTTACTTTCTGCTTCTCTTGATGAATAGTCTATGTACATTTCCCTTTCTCTTATGATAGGAACATTTATTCATTAAGATCCTAGAATGTTCTCATAACAGGCCTAGACTTAGATCTTATTTGTTAAATATTTTACAGTAAGGTCTACTCCTTCCACTGTTTATTAGATATTATATGCACTTAAAGAATTCATGTCTGAAGAAAGATTAAAAAAAGAGTATGTATTGCTTAAGGGAAGAAGTAGATTAAAAAGAGCATGAGAACAGCCTATAAATAACTAAGAACTGTCAGTATCAGAGGGAATGGAGCTCCTGTAGACGGTATAAGCAGTAATGATAGTTTAAAATTACAGAGGGAAAATTTTGTTTATATTTTTAAAGAATGGCTGCATAATTATATCTTTGTTTGTGGAAACTTTGACTTTAAACTTAGGTTCTGAAAATTAACTTAGACTACATAGAAAATACACCTATTTCTTACTTCCATTCATTTTGTGGAGATACAATATAGTATACTATCTCTCACAGTAAGAGAGATGTGCCCATTTACACTTACATAAATAGGCTAGGCCTGTTGTGAGCAGGATAATTAGAGTGTACAAATGTAAGAACAGCAAAATAGGGTATTCAATTATGTGACCTTTCATTCCACCCTTAAAAGTAATGTTTTTGGTTTTTTTTAAGTGTTTCAGACCCCTTTGTGAATTATAATATTAAAGATTTAGAAGCTGTTAAAGAAAACAGATTTGATAGTGTATCTGTCAATAGTTTTTTTGTTTTGTTTTCCCACCATGTGCATCATGGTACCTAGGTTCACCTTTAAGGCAGACTAAAATGGTTGAAATGTAGCAGGTAAGCACTGAATAGTTTTACTGCCTTAAAAACCTTGGTGTGCCAGCTGTTCATCTCCAAACCCTGTACTGATTAATCTTTTCACTCTCTCCATCATTGCCTTTTCCAGACCAGAATGCCATATAATTGGAATCATACAGTATGTAGACTTTTCAGATTTGCTTATTTTCACTTAGTAATATCCATTTGAAATTACTCCATGTCTTTTTGTGGCATGATAGCTCATTTATTTTTATCACTGAATAGTATTCTTTTGTGGAGATACACACCAGTTTGTTTATCTGTTTATCTATTGAAGAATATTTTAGTTGCTTCCAAGTTTGGGCAATTATGAATAAAGTTACTGTAAATATTTGTGTGCAGATTTTTGTGTGGACATAAATTTTCAATTCATTTGAATAAGTAACAGACTTGTTGCTGGATCATATAGTAAGACTACATTTTGTTTTGGAAGAAATTGTCAAACTGTCTTCCAAGGTGGCTGTACCATTTTGCGTTCCCATAGCAGTGCCTGGGAGTTCCAGTTGCTTCGCAACCCCATCAGCATCTGCTATTGTCAGTGCTCCCGATTTTGGCCATTCTAATAAGGGTATAGTGGTATCTCGTTGTTATTTTACTCTTCAATTTTTTAATGACATATAATGTGGAGCATCTTTTCATATGATTGGTTGCCATCTGTATATCTTCTTTGATGAATGGTTTGTTCAGATCTTTTGCCCTTTTTTTAGGTGCAGGTTTATTAGCTAAAAATGAGATAGCAACAACTTTACGTGAATTTTGAAAATAAAATAATTCATTTCAAATCTTAGCATAGACTAGAATATGTATGTACAATAAATTTTAGGTGATATTGCTATAAACTGTGTATATTACATCATAATAACATGTCTGCAACAAAGATTACTCCCCACACCTCATCCCATCAACCAACTTCCCTTTCCTCTTTTAAAAATCAATACTGCCAATATTCTTCCTTTTGATTTAGTTTAAAAGATTTCTATTATTCTTTATTAAAGTATTCCCAAAATGTAGACAAATTTATTTCACTTTTTTTGTAATTCTTGATAAATAAAGGTATAAATTAGTAAATGAAACAGTCTCAGGATAACTTTGGATACTTTTGTGTCAGTATATTTCAGAGGATTTAATAATACACCTTTCATGTATTTTTCAGGTCAGTCAAAAGAAATATAATCTTGTTTATCTTCAGGAATATTTATCAGGAAGAGTAAAATATTTCTTGAAATAAAATAACTGTAAGATGTTATTTTCTAATCCTTGTTTTAATCTTGTTCACAAAGTCATGTATCGAAGTATAAACATCAATAGCTGCAAGTCTGTTAAAATTGGTAGAATATTTGAGAATGTAGTTTCTGATGATGATTTATATAAAAATTGATACCTGTAGGTATGTATGGTCAGAAAATGAGCCTCTTCCTTACCAGTTATTAATTCTATCTTATGTTTCATTAAGTGGGCATCTATCCAGAGAGCTTGGGTCCTAATATTCTAAGTGGATTAATTTACTTGCTGTTTCTGCTTTCTCTTTCTCTTCTTTAGTTAGACCTTGGTAATTAGGTCATAATTTAGACCTTTGTAATATTAATAAGTATTTGAATATTAGATAGTTTTATATATTATATACCGAGCATCATTTATATGATATAAATAATTCTGTTTATAAATGTCAAAACTTTCTGCAAAGATATATATGATAAAATTTCCCCACAAGGTCATCAAACCAGTGGGGACCACTGTGGGGGGTCACCAGTTGAGAATTTTTCCTCTATATCTTGGTTCCCTTCATTAATGAAATGCTGTAGAGAGATCATTTTTTACTTAAAACATGGGAAAAAATTTAGGGTGCCTTAGGAGTTGAGCTGTATTTTAGCTTAAAGCTACAGAGTTTGGCTTCTTCTGAAAATGCCAATTTAAGGAAGTTACTATTCGCATCTCATATGTTATTTGCCTTAGCATTTTTATATATGACTTTTTACTTGAAGTGATTTTATTTTTTTAATTCAAATAATTTAAAGTGTTATTCATAGAGATGAGAAACAATGTAGTTTAAGGAAACCTTTAATGGTTTGACTTTTAAATACCTGTTTATGTCATGGAAGATAAATAGATTATTTCAGAAGACTTGTGTGTATGTGTTCAAACCAATCATTTTCCTATAGAATATCATATATTTGTGATTATTACTGTGATGTGGTGTTTTTCACTCCTAAAATGAAAGCTCTTCTGTAATAGTTCTCATAAAATTTTAGGGACTTATTTTTAATTTAAAGGCTCTGTAAATAACAACAACAAAATTAGAAGCAAAATTCTCTGACCTTTTACTGCAAAGCATAGAACCAGCACAACCGCTGAATTGCAAATATTTATTCAGGCTCTGTTCTAAGCCTGCAAGCAAACAAAATGTATTTGAATTTCTGCCAAAGAAGATGTTAAAAAAATAGCCATAGTTTGTGATGCAAAAAGATATAGCAACCTATATAAAAAGTCAATCTCATGAATTAAAGGGAAAATAAGTTTTCAAATATCCAATAAAAATGGATTGTCTCCATTTTCTAAGGTGATCAATTATATTTGCACAAGGGGTAGTTTCCTCAAGACTTTAGCTATAACTAGAGGTCACATATTCAAGTAATTTAATTATCATAATACTTAATGGTTAAATGCAGATTAATCTAACCTCTAGTAGAGGTATCTAGTTGTACATCTATCAGTGTATAATTTCACAAAAATGACTGCTTATCATTGAATATGATTTATTAGCGAGTATGTCTTGCTTCTATGTGCAAGAATCATTCATATTATACATAGTGATTATATATAATATATTTTAAGATTTTCCCCTTCCTACTTTACTAATCAAAATATGAAGCTCTTAATATAGTTGTTTCAAAGTGAATTTTTGAGTTCATGTGTTGAACTAATTACTAGATCATCACCTTAAAAGCATAGAAAGTAATCAATATTGTCGTATGTATCTATATTGCAGTTATATCCCTTCCATTTTCTTGACTACAGTCTCTCCTGGTGGTGAATAAATTACCCCTGTGTATTGGGAACTCTGTTCATTCAAAAAGTTGACCTTTTTTGCACTGCTGTTTTAGCCTTCGCATTTGTCCCTTTCCTCTATTCCTTTCACTGTCTCTTCCCAAGAAAGCATTAAGCATCCAATACAGGCACAGTGTTGGATATTAGCAATGTTATGTTGTAAAAGAGTTCTCTTAAGAAGCTTACTCTAATATTTATCTGTAACCATAATGAATGAACAAAAAGGAAGAAGTGAAGTTACTCAGTTGTGTTCGGCTCTTTGAAACCCTGTGGACTGTAGCCTACTAGGCTCCTCTGTCTGCAGAATTCTCCAGGCAAGAATACTGGAGTGGGTTGCCATTTCCTTCTCCAGGGGATCTTCCTGACCCAGGGATCGAACCCAGGTCTCCTGCATTGCAGGCAGACGCTTTACCCTCTGAGCCACCAGGGGAGCATATACAGTATAAGATACATAATAAATATGGATCAAATATGTGATTTCTCCATTACTTATCACTGCATAAAAAGGAACTGTATCCTAAATTCAGGTACAATTGGTTGTGCCCTTACATAGCTGAATGTGTGCACAAGTCTGTCCTCACCCCAGAATGTGTTTTTTGTTCACATAGTGGGTGTGAACTGTGTGGTAGACTACTAGTCATTTTTCAGACTAGGTTTATTATTTTTTTTTAATTGAAAATGTAAATGTAGTATTCCACTGCATCCTAAGAGACAAGTGCTTTTATTTTTATTTATGTTTTAAATTTTTCTGGCTGTACTCTGTGGCATATGGGATCCCTGTTCCCCATCGAGGAATCAAACCTGTGCCCTCTGTAGTGGATGAGCAGGGTCATAACCATTGAACTGCCAGGGAAGTACCCAAAAACTTGGGTTTAAACATGGAGGTTAAGAGTGTTGATCTCTCATCCCATTGCCATAACACCTCGTAATTCAGCACCTAGAAGAGTGCCTGGCAGAAAGGAGATGTTTAACAAATTAATAAATGTTAAACATTGTCATTGATCAATATGTATATGTATATATGTGTGTGTGTGTCATTGAGATATTTAATACACTTACTTGTCAATGTGAATCTTTGTATATGTGCATATGAACATGAAAATAAGACACATTTAAAACACAGTAAATTAAAGTAGAAAAATCCTATTAGGAAAGACTCCATAGAATTAATGACATCTGATCTTAACTTCAAGTTCAGTTCAGTTCAGTTGCTCAGTTGTATCCGATTCTTTGTGACCACGTGAGCTGCAGCACGCCAGGCCTTGCTGTCCAACACCAACTCCTGGAGCCCACCCAAATTCATGTCCATTGGTTTGGTGATGCCATCCAGCCATCTCATCTTCTGTCATCCCCTTCTCATCCTGCCCTCAATCTTTCCCAGCATCAGGGTCTTCTCAAATGAGTCAGCTCTTCACATCAGGTGGCCAGAGTATTGGAGTTTCAGCTTCAACATCAGACCTTCCAATGAACAGCCAGGACTGATCTCCTTTAGGATGGACTGGTTGGATCTCCTTGCAGTCCAGGGACTCTCAAGAGGCTTCTGCAACACCACAGTTCAAAAGCATCAGTTCTTCGGCACTCAGCATTCTTTATAGTCCAACTCTCACATCCATACATGACTACTGGAAAAACCATAACCTTGACTGGATGGACCTTTGTTGGCAAAGTAATGTCTCTGCTTTTTAATATGCTGTCTAGGTTGATCATAACTTTCCTTCCAAGGAGTAAGCATCTTTTAATTTCATGGCTGAAGTCACCATCTGCAGTGATTTTGAAGCCCCCCAAAATAGTCAGGCACTGTTTCCACTGTTTTCCCATCTATTTGCCATGAAGTGATGGGACTGGATGCTATGATCTTAGTTTTCTGAATGTCGAGCTATAAGCCAACTTTTTCACTCTCCTCTTTAAATATGAGAAATTACGTCATATTTGGACAGGTAGAGAGATGGTAGAGGACAATTCAAGCAGTCAAAATAGCATAAACCAAGCAGTATGTATGGAAAACAGTACTTAACTAATAGGAAAGTCATCCATTTAAGAAAACCAGAGCAGAGTATCATAGAGGATAAAAAGACTAGCTCTGAATTTGGAGGTTTGAGTTTATATCTAGACTGCAACATACTTTGTCATGTGACAATGGACAAGCTGTTGATTAAATTCCACCATTCAATTCAGTTTAGTTCAGTCACTTAGTCATGTATCACTCTTTGTGATGCCATGGACTGCAGCACACCAGGCTTCCCTCTCCATCACCAACTCCCAGAGCTTACTCAAACTCATGTGCATTGAGTTGGTGATGGCATGCAACATCCTCATTTGTCATCCTCTGTTGTCCCCTTTTCCTCCTGCCTTCAATCTTTCCCAGCATCAGGGTCTTTTACAGTGAATCAGATCTTCTCATCAGGTGGCCAAAGTACTGGAGTTTCAGCTTCAGCATCAGTACTTCCAATGAATATTCAAGGACTGATTTCCTTTAGCATAGACTGGTTGGATCTCCTTGCAGTCCAAGAGACTCTCAAGAGTCTTCTCCAACACCACAGTTCAAAAGCATCAATTCTTCGGTGCTCAGCTTTCTTTATAGTCCAACTCTCACATCCGTACACGACTACTGGAAAAACCATAGCTTTGACTAGACGGACTTTTTTTGGCCAAGTAATGTCTCTGCTTTACAATATTCTGTCTATGTTGGTGATAGCTTTTCTTCCAAGGATCAAGAGTTTTTTTTTTAATTTCAAGGCTGTGGTCACCATCTGCAGTGATTTTGGGGCCTCCCAATAGAAAGTTTCTTACTGTTTCCATTGTTTCCCCATCTATTTGCCATGAAGTGATGGGACTGCAAGGAGATCCAACCAGTCCATCCTGAAGGAAATCAGTCTTGAATATTCATTGGAAGGACTGATGCTGAAGCTGAAACTCCAATACTTTGGCCATGTGATATGAACAACTGACTCATTGGAAAAGGCCCTGTTGCTGGGAGGTATTAGGGGCAAGAGAAGAAGGGGATGACAGAGGACGAGATTGTTGGATGGCATCACTGACTCAATGGACATGAGTCTGCGTAAATTCCGGGAGTTGGCCATGGACAGGGAGGCCTGGCTTCCTGCAGTCCATGGAGTTGTAAAAAGCTGGACATGACTGAGTGACTGAACTGAACTGAACTGATAGGACTGGATGCCATGATCTTTGTTTTTTGGATGTAGAGTTTTAAGCCAACTTTTCACTCTCCTCTTTCACTTTCATCAAGAGGCTCTTTAGTTCCTCTTCACTTTCTCCCATAAGGGTGGTGTCATCTGCAAATCTGAGTTTATTGATATTAATCCCAGTAGTCTTCATTCCGTCTTGTGCTTCATCCAGCCTGGTATTTCTCATGATGTACTCTGCATATAAGTTAAATAAGCAGGGTGACAATATACAGCCTTGATGTACTCCTTTCCTAATTTTGAACCGGTTCCTTATTCCGTGTCCAGTTCTAACTGTTGCTCCTTGATCTGCATACAGATTTCTCAAGAGGCAGGTCAGGTAGTCTGGTATTCCCATATCTTTCAGAATTTTCCAGTTTCTTTATGATCCACAGAGTCAAAGGCTTTAGCATAGTCAATAAAGCAGAAGTAGATGTTTTTCTACAATTCTCTTTCTTTTTCTGTGATCCAGCGGATGTTGGCAATTTGATCTCTGGTTCCTCTGCCTTTTCTAAATTCAGCTTGAACATCTGGAAGTTCACAGTTCACCTACTGTTGAAGCCTAGCTTGGAGAATTTTGAGCATTACTTTGCTAGCTTGTGAGATGTGTACAGTTGTGTGGTAGTTTGAACATTCTTTGGCATTGTATTTCTTTGGGATTGGAATGAACACTGACCTTTTCCAGTCCTGTAGCCACTGCTGAGTTTTCCAAATTTGCTGGCCTATTGAGTGCAGCACTTTCACAGCATCATCTTGTAGGATTTTAAATAGTTCCACTGGAATTCCATCACCTCCATTAGCTTTGTTACTACTGATGTTTCTAAGACCCACTTGACTTCACATTCTAGGATGTTTGGCTCTAGGTGAACGGCCATACCATTGTTGTCATCTGGGTCACTAAGATCTTTTTTGGTATAATTCTTCTGTGTATTCTTGCCACGTTTAATTAATACATTATGCTTCTGTTAGGTCCATACCATTTGTGTCCTTTATTGTGCCCATCTTTGCATGAAATGTTCTCTTGGTATCTCTAATTTTCTTGAAGAAATCTCTAGTGTTTCCCATTCTATTGTTTCCCTCTATTTCTTCCAGAATTATCTGAAAGATATTCTGTTTTCTTTTAAGCTAAAAATCTATTACATTTTTCCCTTTGAAAAGTATCTTTTATGATTTCAGTCTAATAGGGTATTTTCCTATACATTGGTATATTCCTAACAGTAATTAGGTTGCATTATACCTATACTATTAAGATATTTCAGAAGCTAAAAATCATATCTTAACAGGTGAAAACAATAGCATGAATGGATTTAGTTAGCTTTGATTCTATATGCAAGAAAGAATGTTTAATAGATGCTGTAAAGGAAAAATAGAAAAAGATATGCAAGAATTGAACATTTCCAGTTAGTTAAAGGAATGATAATCATTTGAAAATATATCCTTTAAAATCTGCAGTGCTTCTATATGAAGTGAGTGTGGAGAGCTGAAGATAGTGCCTTGTCAACAAAGTAGAGAATTTAATTGTATTTTGAGGGGAATTATTGCTGCTGTAAAGTTAGTCACATTTGTGCAGGGCAGTCCAGGTTAACTGTGCTAGACTTGACTCACTTTATTATGTATGCATTAATAGATCTTTCCTCATACTCTAGATAAATATAAACAACCTGGAATATATCAGATTAATAGAAACAAGATGAAAATTATTTCATTTACCTTGAATTGATTCTAAGGAAATGTTCACTAAAGAATTGAAATAAAATGATCCTTTATCTAGTTGGAACACTAATAATAATAATAATACTTGATAATAGCTACCAATTATTGAACCTTTATTTTTATCAGATATATGGTAAACTCATCAGCTAGATAATATCTTATAATCATAATAGCCTTATAAATATTATTATCCTTGATATATTATTATCCCTTATTACTATTGTTTTCTTTTTAGTAATCAAAATTCAGATCATTAAAATAGTATGCCCAAGGCCTTACTGCTACTGCTGCTTCTAAGTCACTTCAGTTGTGTCTGACTCTGTGCGACCCCATAGACAGCAGCCCACCAGACTTTCCTGTCCCTGGGATTCTCCAGGCAAGAACACTGGAGTGGGTTTCCATTTCCTTCTCCAATGCATCAGAGTGAAAAGTGGAAATGAAGTTGCTCAGTCGTGTCCGACCCTCAGCGACCCCATTGACTGCAGGCTTCCAGGCTTCTCCATCCATGGGATTTTCCAGGCAAGAGTACTGGAATGGGAAACCCATTGCCTTCTCCGCAAGGCCTTACTAATGAGTGGTTAAAACAGCGACAGTCTTGTTTATATTCAAGACCCATGTCCTTTTACTTAATATCACCCTGATTCTCTTAACTATATTTTCATCAGTATGGTAATGCATTCTGCATCATATATTCCATCTGCCATTGACCCTTAGGACCTGCACTTATATTCCTTTCTGGGAAGCTAACATTTTGTTCTGTTGGAATTGGATAAAAACATATTTTATTTTCTTTTGTTCTTCTGGGAACTCAGAAATCTAAAGTAATTCATTTTAAACATTTATTGCTAAATGTCCTATTCACACTTTATTCTCTAACAAGTATAATTGTTTTTTTCTTCTTGTTTTTATTTATTTAATTATTGGACTTTGACCTAACTTAGGCAATAATAGCAATTTGATGTCTGTGAGCACATTGTAAGACCAAGTGCTTGTAAATAATAGAGGATAATATTTGGTTGAATGTATGCCAGCAACATCTTACCAAAGTCTGTCTGATCAAAATATGCTGAGCTTTAAAGACATCCATCTTTTTGAAAACTGCAGATTCTGGAAGCCAATGATGTATTCTTAGGACCTTTGCAACATATATCACAGAAGAGCCTGATGCCATGACTTTAGTCTTATTGAGTAGCAGTGTACACAGGGTCTTTATGTTTTGTAAACAAGATAAAGCCCCAAACATCATATGCTTCCCCAGAACCTTTATCCTTTAGAGTTCAGCTCAGTGCAACACAATAGGGAGAATGCAGAGAATGCCAAGTGAGCTTTACAGTTGTTACATCTTGGGTGATGGGTGAAATTTTGGAAGTACTTTAGGAATGGCACAGCTACAGACCTTATTCAATAATCCTCAGAGCAGTGCATAGGGCAGACTAGAAAACTACTTTGTGATATAGCACATGGGCTTCCCTGATAGCTCAGCTGGTAAAGAATCCACCTGCAGTTCAGGAGACCCCAGTTTGATTCCTGGGTTGGGAAAATCAGCTGGAGAAGGGATAGGCTACCCACTCCAGTATTCTTGGGCTTCCCTGGTGGCTCAGCTGGTAAAGAATCTGCCTTTAATGTGGGAGACCTGGGTTGGATCCCTGGGTTGGGAAGATCCTTTGGAGAAAGGAAAGGCTCCCCACTCCAGTATTCTGGCCTGGAAAATTCCACAGACTGTATAATCCATGGGATCACAAAGAGTCGGACATGACTGAGCAACTTTCACTTCACTTTCATAGCACATGACATGCTAAGCTATTAGTCAACTCAGTTATAAAAACCCCTGCCAATTTAAAGAAAAAATAGACAAAGAGGATAGAATTAAGAAACAAAAAGTTGTAACTTGGCTAAATATTTCAGCTGTGTGTATAAATGTATAATGAAGTTTGTAGAGTTGTATAGCCTGTAAGTCTTGTGGATGAAAGTGACAAATTTTTATTGCACAAGCTATATATATATTTTATAATTATAATTATATATATAATTTAATTATACATGTAAGTTACATAAATATAACTTAATTATATATATTTATTAATTTCATTTAATTCTCAGAATATTCAGGTGCAGTCATTTGTTCAGTCACTCAGTTGTTGCAACCCCATGGACTGCAGAACACCAGGCTTCCCTGTCCTTCATCATCTCCCAGAGCTTGCTCAAACTCATGTCCATTGAGTTGGTGATGCCGTCCAACCATCTCGTCCTCTGTCATCCCCTTCTCCTCTTGCCCTCAGTCTTTCCCAGCATCATGGTCTTTTCTAATGAGCTGGCTCTTCACATTAGATGGCCAAAGTGTTGGAGCTTCAGCATCAGTCCTTCCAATGAATATTCAGGGTTGATTTCCTTTAGGACTGACTGGTTTGATCTCCTTGTAGTCCAAAGGACTCTCAAGAGTCTTCTCCAATACCACAGTTCAAAAGCATCGATTCTTTGGCACTCAGCCTTCCTTTGTCCAACTCTCACATCCATACACGAGTACTGGAAAAACCATAGTTTTGACTAGATGGACCTTTGTCAACAAGGTAATGTCTCTGGTTTTATTACACTGTCTAGGTTGGTCAGAGCTTTTCTTCCAAGGAGCAAGTGTCTTTAATTTTACATATGATGAAATTGAAGTTTAAGAGATTTAGTAGATTTTTTTAAGATCATACGTTAATTAGTGGTAGAGCTGAGGTTCACATACTTTCTTTAAGGAGTTGTGAAGATTCTGAAAAATGATTAGAATGATATTTGACACACAGTAAGCCTTATAGCAATGTTATTTATTATTATTATTATGTCATGGCTTATTTAAAGGAGTTCTGCTTTTGTCTTTCTTTTTATTTCACACATGATAAAACACAGTCACAACCACCATTACTGAAGAATTTCTAACCCTCCACCCCTCTTTCTCTCTCAATAACTTCTATATTGAATAAGGTTTAGGTTAAGCTTCCACTGTGCAGAAGTTATTGATTATTTGATAATTTTGCATCACAGCACCCACTCACCTTAGACTGTGGTAATACTGTATTTAACTATCACATACTCACTGCATGTAGGTGACGTATGCATCACCTCTGTCCAGAAGAAGCGACAGAGGACAGCTAACTTAGAAATATTCTGATAGTTTAATTAAAGACTTATCAGGTAACAACTCACTTTACCATTTTTACTTTAAAAGCTTTCATACTTCTTATCTGAATGAACATTCAATTTAGTTAAGGAAATGAACTTAGTGATATAAAGGCAGAATCAGGAAAAAGAAAAGTCAAAAATAAAAACATTAGACTACATTGCCTCTATCATTTTAAGTTAAAACACTGACTTTGGAATAAATTTTAAAATAATATATAGTTTCTTTGTCCATGAATCAATGAACAGATAAGTCATTTTTTCACAAAATGTTTTTCATCTCAGGATTCAAAAGTCCCAGCTATTTCCAGTTAAAGCAGCATCTGTTGCTTTGCCAGTTTCCACAGAGATGAGCTCGTGTTGATTTTCATCACATTTGTTCAAGTCTGGAATCTGGTTAAAACATGCAAACAGTTGCATTGCAAGTTAAGAGGCGCAATCAGATAGTATCTTTTCACCTGCATTTATTTTGATTCAAATGACATTTGTAATTACGATTCCAAGCATGGATTATTTTTAAATAATTTGGCTGGGAACAGGAATATCATAAGTTAAAGCCTTCAAGAAGGAAGAATACTATGATATATAATGTTCTTAGAAAACATAGTTATGTTTACATTAAATCATCTCTTGGATTCTGTATTCTATTTTTTCAACATCGTTTTGGATGTTACTTATTTGGGATAATTGTAAAAAGAAGTAGTTTATCAATTATGTCTTAGCACATTGTCTAAACTGCAGACTGACCATCATAGACATTTTCCTGTTATTCAGTTTATAATGTCATTATCCAGATGTTGATTGTACATTAATATTCTGAGGTGAAACCAGATTTTTAAAAAATGATGTTGTTGAATTGGAAATTTCTGATATTTGTGTTAGTTAGTTCAGTCTCTCAGTCGTGTCCGACTCTTTGTTACACCATGAATCGCAGCACGCCAGGCCTCCCTGTCCATCACCAACTCCCAGAGTTTACCCAAACTCATGTCCATTGAGTCAGTGATGCCATCCAGCCATCTCATCCTCTGTCATCCCCTTCTCCTCCTGCCCCCAATCCCTCCCAGCATCAGAGTCTTTTCCAATGAGTCAACTCTTCACATGAGGTGGCCAAAGTACTGGAGTTTCAGCTTTAGCAGCATTCCTTCCAAAGAATACCCAGGTCCAATCTCTTTTAGAATGGACTGGTTGGATCTCCTTGCAGTCCAAGGGACTCTCAAGAGTCTTCTCCAACACCACAGTTCAAAAGCATCAATTCTTTGGTGCTCAGCTTTCTTCACTGTCCAACTCTCACATCCTTACATGACCACTGGAAAAACCATGGCCTTGACTAGATGGGCCTTTGTTGGCAAAGTAATGTCTCTGCTTTTGAATATGCAATCTAGGTTGGTCATAACTTTCTTTCAAAGGGGTAAGCATCTTTCAATTTCATGGCTGCAATCACCATCTGCAGTGAATTTGGAGCCCCCAAAATAAAGAAGTCTGACACTGTTTCCCCATCTATTTCCCATGAAGTGATGGGACTGGATGCATGATCTTTGTTTTCTGAATGTTGAGCTTTAAGTCAACTTTCTCACTCTCCTCTTTCACTTTGATCAAGAGGCTTTTAGTTCCTCTTCACTTTCTGCCATAAGGGTGGTGGTATCTGCATATCTGAGGTTACTGATATTTCTCCCGGCAATCTTGATTCCAGCTTGTGCTTCTTCCAGCCCAGTGATTCTCATGATGTACCCTGCATAGAAGTTAAATAAGCAGGGTGACAATATACAGCCTTGACGTCCTCCTTTTCCTATAGGAACCAGTCTGTTGTTCCATGTCCAGTTCTAACCGTTGCTTCCTGACCTGCTATAGGTTTCTCAAGCAGCAGGTCAGGTGGTCTGGTATTCCCCTCTCTTTCAGAATTTTCCACAATTTATTGTGATCCACACAGTCAAAGGCTTTGGCATAGTCAATAAAGCAGAAATAGATGTTTTTCTGGAACTCTCTTGCTTTTTGAACGATCCAGTGGATGTTGGCAATTTGATATCTGGTTCTTCTGCCTTTTCTAAAACCAGCTTGAACATCAGGAAGTTCACGGTTCACATATTGCTGAAACCTGGCTTGGAGAATTTTGAGCATTACTTTACTAGCGTGTGAGATGAGTGCAATTGTGTGGTAGTTTGAGCATTCTTTGGCATTGCCTTTCTTTGGGATTGGAATGAAAACTGACCTTTTCCAATCCTGTGGCCACTGCTGAGTTATCCAAATTTGCTGGCATATTGAGTGCAGCATTTTCACAGAATCATCTTTCAGGATTTGGAATAGCTCAAATGGAATTCCATCACCTCCACTAGCTTTGTTCACAGTGATGCTTTCTCCTTCGTATTTGAATGAGATCCTTGCTGGGTGCAATAATCTGGGCTGTAGGCTATTTTCTTTCATCACTTTAAGTATGTCTTGCCATTCCCTCCTGGCTTGAAGAGTTTCTATTGAAAGATCAGCTGTTATCCTTATGGGAATTCCCTTGTGTGTTATTTGTTGTTTTTCCCTTGCTGCTTTTAATATTTGTTCTTTGTGTTTGATCTTTGTTAATTTGATTAATATGTGTCTTGGGGTGTTTCGCCTTGGGTTTATCCTGTTTGGGACTCTCTGGGTTTCTTGGACTTGGGTGATTATTTCCTTCCCCATTTTAGGGAAGTTTTCAACTATTATCTCTTCAAGTATTTTCTCATGGTCTTTCTTTTTGTCTTCTTCTTCTGGGACCCCTATGATTCGAATGTTGTAGCATTTAATATTGTCCTGGAGGTCTCTGAGATTGTCCTCATTTCTTTTAATTCGTTTTTCTTTTATCCTCTCTGATTCATTTATTTCTACCATTCTATCTTTAATTCACTAATCCTATCTTCTGCCTCTGTTATTCTACTATTTGTTGCCTCCAGAGTGTTTTTAATTTCATTTATTGCATTATTCATTGTATATTGACTCTCTTTTATTTCTTCTAGGTCCTTGTTAAACCTTTCTTGCATCTTCTCAATCTTTGTCTCCAAGCTATTTATCTGTGATTCCATTTTGTTTTCAAGATTTTGGATCAATTTCACTGTCATTATTTGGAATTCTTTATCAGGTAGATTCCCTATCTCTTCCTCTTTTGTTTGGTTTGGTGGGCATTTATCCTGTTCCTTTATCCGCTGGGTATTCCTCTGTCTCTTCATCTTGTTTAAATTGCTGAGTTTGGAGTGTCCTTTCTGTATTCTGGCAGTTTGTGGAGTTCTCTTTATTGTGGCGTTTCCTCGCTCTGTGTGGGTTTGTACAGGTGGCTTGTCAAGGTTTCTTGGTTAGGGAAGCTTGTGTCGGTGTTCTGGTGGGTGGAGCTGTATTTCTTCTCTCTGGAGTGCAATGAAATGTCCAGTAATGAGTTATGGGATGTCTATGGTTTTGGGGTGACTTTGGGCTGCCTGTATCTTGGAGCTCAGGGCTGTGTTCCTTGCTGCTGGAGAATTTGCTTGGTATGTCTTGCCCTGAAACTTGTTTCACCCAGAGAGGTTTACAGCGTTATATGGAGAAGAGTGAGGAGGGAGTTAGAGGTGACCCGAATGAGATGAGGTGGAATCAATAGAGGAGAGAGTGGGCTATTCAGTAATCTCTTCCTTATGTGCACTCCACAACTGGACCGCTCAGAGTTGTTCACAGAGTTATACAGAGAAGAGAAGAAGGAGGAAGGTGGCAGAGGTGGCCAGGAGGATAAATGGGGGGAATGAAAAGGAGGGAGACAGATCCAGCCAGTAATCAGTTCCCTAAGTGTTGTCCACCGTCTGGAACACACAGAAATTCACAGAGTTGGGTAGAGTAGAGAGGGGTTAGGGAGGAGACACAGGTGACCTGGTGGAGAAAAAGGAGAGTCCAAAGGGAGAGAGAGCAGTTAAGCCAGTAATCTCGCTCCCTAGTGAAAAATGGGTACTGAAGATTGGGTTCTTAAAGGTACAAAATTGGTAACAAATACATAAAAGCAAAAATTAAAAATCTAGAGTAGAGTTTGGAATTTTAAAAATACAATGTTAAAGAAAAGAAGAAGGAAAAGAAAGAGAGAAAAAACGAACAAACAAAAACAAACAAGGCCGCGAAAATTATAAAGAAAATATAGGTACAAAATTGGTAACTAATACCAAAAAGCAAAAGTTAAAAATCTAGAGTAGAGTTTGGAATTTCAAAAATACAATGTTAAAAAAAGAAGAAGAAAAAGAAAGAGAGAAAAAAAAAAACAAGAACAAACAAAGTCGCGTAAATTATAAAAAAAAAATACCGGTACAAAATTGATAACAAATACCAAAAAGCATAAATTAAAAATCTAGAGTAGAGTTTGGAATTTCAGATATACAATGTTATTTAAAAGAAGAAGAGAAAGAAACAGAGAAAAAGAAAAAGAAAAAAGAAAAAAGGGTCACAGAAATTATAAAAAAAAAAAAAAAAATATAGGTACAAAATTGATAATAAATACCAAAAAGCTAAAATTAAAAATCTAGAGTAGAGTTTGGAATTTCAAAAATACAATGTTAAAGAAAAGAAGGAAAAAAAAGAAAAAAAAAAGGTCAAAAAATTATAAAAAAATATATATATATGAAGTTTGCTTTAAAAAAAAATAGGGTCTTCTTTTTTTTTTTTGCAAAGTTATCGGTTATAAAAGTGGAAATTAAAGGAATAATAGAAGACTTAAAATTTTTTTTTAATTAAAAAAAATAATTAAAAAAAAAAAGAGAATGATCGTACAAATAGTAAAAATATATCTAGGACTTTCTCTGGTTTTGTTGTGAGTATTGTGGGTTCAGTTCATTTTTGGCTAGTTCCTTGGTCCGACTTATATTTCTCAAGATCTATAGGCCCTTCCTATGTAGTTGGTAGTAACCACAGGGTTTTAATCTATTGCCTGTAGCTTCCAAGGCATTTCCCCTCTGTTATAGCTTCTTCTGTTTGCTGGTGTCTTCAGTGTCTGGTTTCCGCCCTGACACAAAGGGGATGGTGGAGGACACTTTTTTTTTTTTTTTTTAGGCTCACTTGTTCAGTCGCGCTGAGGGGAGGTAGAGAGGGATGCTGCAAACAAATAACACTGGCGTGTGCTCGCAGTACCTCAGCCACACTGGGTCTGTCCCCCGTTCACGGCGCGTGTAGCCTCTCTTCCCACACTGCTCAGGCTCTAGGTTGCTCTGCCGGGAACCATCCGCGGCCGGCCCTGGGCTGCCTGTACTTCCCAGGTCCAAGCCGCTCAGGTTCAGGCACTCAGGTAGTCCTCAGAGGCGCATACTCTCGGTTGGGCCTGTGTTTTGTGCCCTTCCCAGATCCGAGCAGTTCAGGTGATGAGGTGTTTGGCGCACGCGATTGCTGCGACTTATCGCCTCCCCGCCGCTCAGTTATCTAGGTGTGCACTGGCACACCTTCTCAGGCAGATGTTGACTGTCCAGACCCCCAAGAAGTTTTAGTTAGCAAAGAAGCCTGCTTACAGTTTTATAGATAATGTCTCTCTGGGGCTGCGATTGTCCCCTTCCGGCTCTGGCTGCCTATCACCGGAGGGGGATGGTCTGCCGCCGGCTTTCTCTGTTCAGTCCTTTGTTCCGTGCGCGGGCCTGGCGGTGTCATAGGTTAGGGCTGGCTTTTCGCATGGTAGATATTCCACAGTCTGGTTTGCTAGCACAAATTATTTCCCTCAGATAGCGCTAGGGGTATTCAGGCCAGATTCTTGTGATGCAGCCCGCGCCGCGCCTCCCTGCCCAGCCCCCGCTTGCTAATGGCGATTGCAGGCATCTGCACTGCTTCTCCGCTGGGGGAGTTACCATAGGGCTTGCAATGTGTGGGTTTTAATTGTTTATTTATTTTTCCTCCCTGTTATATTGCCCTCTGTGCTTCCAAGGCTCGGCACAGATTAGGCAGTGAGAAGGTTTCCTGGTGTTTGGAAACTTCTCTCTTTTAAGACTCCCTTCCCGAGACGGAACTCTGTCCCCTCCCTCTTTTGTTCCTTTTTTTTTGTCTTTTATATTTTTTCCTACCTCCTTTCGAAGACTTGGGTTGCTTTTCTGGGTGCCTGATGTCCTCTGCCAGCATTCAGAAGTTGTTTTGTGGAATTTACTTGGTGTTTAAATGTTCTTTTGATGAATTTGTGGGGGAGAAAGTGTTCTCTCTGTCCTACTCCTCCGCCATCTTAGTTTGAAAACCCATAGTGATGCTTTCTAAGGCCCACTTGACTTCACATTCCAGGATGTCTGGCTCTAGGTGAGTGATCACACCATCATGATTATCTTGGTTGTGAAGGTCTTTTTTGTATAGGTCTTCTTTGTATTCTTGCCACCTCTTCTTAATATCTTCTGCTTCTGTTAGGTCCATACCATTTCTGTCCTTTATAGAGCTCATCTTTGCATGAAATGTTCCCTTGGTATCTCTAATTTTCTTGAAGAGATCTCTAGTCTTTCCCATTCTGTTGTTTTCCTCTATTTCTTTGCATTGATCGCTGAAGAAGGCTTTCTTATCTCTTCTTGCTATTCTTTGGAACTCTGCATTCAGATGCTTATATCTTTCATTTTCTCCTTTGTTTTTTGCTTCTCTTCTTTTCACAGCTATTTGTAAGGCCTCCCCAGACAGCTGTTTTGCTTTTTGCATTTCTTTTCCATGGAGATGGTCTTGATCCCTGTCTCCTGTACAATGTTATGAACCTCCATCCATAGTTCATCAGGCACTCTATCTATCAGATCTAGTCCCTTAAATCTATTTCTCACTTCCACTGTATAATCATAAGGGATTTTATTTAGGTCATACCTGAATGGTCTAGTAGTTTTCCCTACTTTCTTCAATTTAAGTCTGGATTTGGCAATAAGGAGTTCATGATCTGAGCCTCAGTCAGCTCCCAGTCTTGTTTTTGCTGACTGTATAGAGCTTCTCCAATCTTTGGCTGCAAAGAATATAATCAATCTGATTTTGGTGTTGACCATCTGGTGATGTCCATGTGTAGAGTCTTCTCTTGTGTTGTTGGAAGAGGGTGTTTGCTATGACCACTGTGTTCTCTTGGCAAAACTCTATTAGTCTTTGCCCTGCTTCATTCCGTATTTCAAGGCCAAATTTGCCTGTTACTCCAGGTGTTTCTTGACTTCCTACTTTTGCATTCCAGTCCCCTATAATGAAAAGGACATCTTTTTTGGGTGTTAGTTCTAAAAGGTCTTGTAGGTCTTCATAGAATTGTTCAACTTCAGCTTCTTCAGCATTACTGGTTGGGGCATAGGCTTGGATTACTGTGATATTGAATGGTTTGCCTTGGAAACGAACAGAGATCATTCTGTCGTTTTTGAGATTGCATCCAAGTACTGCATTTCAGACTCTTTTGTTAACCATGATGGCTACTCCATTTCTTCTAAGGGATTCCTGCCCACAGTAGTAGATATAATGGTCATCTGAGTTAAATTCACCCATTCCAGTCCATTTTAGTTCGCTGATTCCTAGAATGTCAACGTTCATTCTTGCCATCTCCTGTTTTGACCACTTCCAATTTGCCTTGATTCATGGACCTGACATTCCAGGTTCCTATGCAATATTGCTCTTTACAGCATTGGACCTTGATTCTATCACCAGTCACATCCACAACGGGGTATTGATTTTGCTTTGGCTCCATCCCTTCATTCTTTCTGGAGTTATTTCTCCACTGATCTCCAGTAGCATATTGGGCACCTACTGACCTGGGGAGTTCCTCTTTTAGTAACCTATCTTTTTGCCTTTTCATACTGTTCATGGGTTCTCAAGGCAAGAATACTGAAGTGGTTTGCCATTCCATTCTCTAGTGGACAACATTCTGTCAGACCTTTCCACCATGACCCGCCAAGGAACAGAAGAAGAACAGACAAAGGTTAAAGTGCTGGCAAATGTCCTTCATTACCAAAGTTTATAGTGGATTGTAGTCAGTTACCTTGTCAAGGCCTTTTTAGTATACTGCAAGTTTTCACTCTTAGTCTCCTCTGCTATTCTAGATAATTAGGTGGAAAATGTTGAGAAACCCTAAAAATTGGGAAGATGAGTAATATATCTTTTTCTGCATTTTAAATATTTCAGATATTTAATTCACCATTTCAAAAGAAAATTGCGGTGTGATGCCTAGCAATTTTTAAGTAAATTTCCTATATTACTGCTGCTGCTAAGTCACTTCAGTCATGTCCGACTCTGTGCGACCCCATAGACGGCAGCCCACCAGGCTCCCCTGTACCTGGGATTCTCCAGGCAAGAACACTGGAGTGGGTTGCCATTTCCTTCTCCAGTACATGAAACTGAAAAGTGAAAGTGAATTCGCTCAGTCATGTCTGACTCTTCATGACCCCCTGGACTGCAGCCTACCAGGCTCCTCTGTCCATGGGATTTTCCAGGCAAGAGTACTGGAGTGGGGTGCCATTGCCTTCTCCGTTCTATATTACTAATATGGGACAAATTACTAATATGTCAAAATTGTCCAGTTATAATAATGATTTATCACTAATGTCTAGGAAAAACATAAAAACAAAGGATTACCCACAGAATGATTTAAAATAAATAGTTA
This sequence comes from Bos javanicus, assembly GCF_032452875.1. Classification (NCBI taxonomy): domain Eukaryota; kingdom Metazoa; phylum Chordata; class Mammalia; order Artiodactyla; family Bovidae; genus Bos; species Bos javanicus. Next base: position 41,262,415 of record NC_083869.1, on the reverse strand, counting down.
TGATAGAGCAATGTCTAATACCAAGCACTGTTTTAGACACTTCACTTATCTCAAACTCTCAATAGCTCAGAGGATACTGTTATCCTTATACGTAGAAGAGTAAACTGAAGCTCAGAGAGCTTTGAGTGATTTCTACAAGCTGTTTAGTAGTGTATTAGGAAGCCAAATTTATATATTTTTCAATTATATAAAGATGTTGCCTCACAAGTATTAGTTCCCTATGGAAGGAAGTAAAGTCAACTTCATGTAGTAGAATAAAATTACCACCGTTTTTTTTTTCAGTCAGAATTAACCACCGGCATTTTAGTAACAAAGCTTACAGGTATTTTTATGCAAACAAATATCTGAAATTGAAATACCTGTTTCCATTGTAGATGTCACATCACCCTTATCAGTCCTGTTTCCTCAAAGTGAAATCTTTACAAGATTTTATTTCCCTATTTTTTTCTTTCCATTTAAGTTTCTCTCTCTGATTTCTGATAACTTCATAATAAACAACTCAGGGTAGGCATTGAGGATCAGCAATGCTGTATATTATAATAAGTAATGGAGACAGAATTTTGATTTTTTTAATTTCATAGACCTTTCCTAATGTTAAAAAAGGGTCACTAAATATGGGCTTAGATGATGATAGGAATCAAATTTTGTTTCAGTATGTACTCTGTTGTTAGAAATAATCAAACAAAGTTCATGATATGAATTTACTTCAGCTGTTAATATATACATGCATTTATAGTGATCAAAGGACAAGCACACAGGTCTATGTTACAAAAATAAATACCGAGTTAGTTATAGCTGCCCTCTTGTCAGATAATCCCATCCACTATCAATTTTCAGTGGTGTGTTTTTAAAATTAAAATGAGGTTGTAAGGGAAGTACTGTCACTTAATAAGTATATATTTATAATAATTTTTCTTTAATTTAAATTAATACCCCAAACTGGAAACTTTTCATAAAGAATTCATGAGAATGATTGCTCTTAAAGAGAAATTAAAGGGTACTTTTAAACTAAACAAATAAAAGGTATTTACTCACTCACTCCAGTACTATTGCCTGGAAAATCCCATGGACGGAGGAGCCAGGTAGGCTGCAGTCCATGGGGTTGCGAAGAGTCGGACATGACTGAGCGACTTCACTTTCACTTTTCACTTTCATGCATTGGAGAAGGAAATGGCAACCCACTCCAGTGTTCTTGCCTGGAGAATCCCAGGGACAGAGGAGCCTGGTGGGCTGCCGTCTATGGGGTCGCACAGAGTCAGACATGACCGAAGGGACTTAGCAGCAGCAGCAACTCACTTTAATATTCCTATATTGATACTAATGGATAAGAACATCAGTATTTGTTTTTCTAAGTCGTTTGTTCAATATTTAAACATCTTGAAATTAAACCAAGTAGATATATCAGGAAATACATATTTTATCATTTTAAATAAGTGATGATCTATAATTTTTTGTCATGAAATATTTAGAGGCTAGAAATGTTTGAAAATACAGAATACTACTTACTGTGTGTATGTCTATAAAATGTACAAATCATTTTTAAACTATTTTGTTATTTTCACTGTACATATTTCTGGAGGTGGGAGTGCTTCCCTGGTGGTTCAGTGGTTAAGAATCCACCCACCAGTGCAGGAGACACGGGTTCTATCCCTGGTCTTAGAGGATCCCACATGCCATGGAACAACTAAGCCTGTGCACCTCAACTATTGAACCTGTGCTCAAGAGCCTGAGAACCACAGCCGCTGAGCCCACACACCACAGCCGCTGAAGACAGCATGCCCTCCACAACGCAATGAGAAACTCATGCACCACAGCTACAGAGGGGCCCCCACTCATGGCAACTAGAGGAATACCTGCATATTAACAAAGACCCAGCACAGCTTAAATAAATAAATATTTCTGGGGGCTATTCTTGATATGATAAAGATTATGAAAACTAATATTGGATCACTATTAGATATACACCATAATGGTGAGATTGATAAGTTGTTTAGAATCAGGTTCCTAACTAAAATAACAGAGACATCATGGCAAAGTAAAAACAACAACAAAAACATCAGTTAGAATAATACTGACATCTTTTCTTTTCAGCTGCCTAGATCTATGTACTAGGAGGGCAAGAAATTTAATCTGTCTGAGAACTACATTCCTTATCTTTAAAATGGACATAAGAAGATTTTCTTAGCAAGATAATATTGATGATTAGAGATAATATGGAGAGAGAGCACCTCACATAGTGCCTGAGATGGGCATTTATTTTCTACATAAGTTTCTTTAAAAGCTTTCTGGAGAAAACCAATATATTTGTCATAACAACTGATTTCCTGGTCATATAGAACTGATAATAATTATAAGATAAGATTTTGGAAGGATTTCAGTGAAGGATTTAATTTCTCTTCAATATGATTTTTGAATTATGCCTTTTATCTTCATTCTTAGTATTAGATGTGTGATTACTAGTCAGGGGGAAAAAGGAATATCTCTTTATCCAAACTATTCCAGGATTAAACACAATAGAAATTATTTATAAAGTGGCAAAGAAAGGATAGAAATGAAAGAAGAAAAACTGTCATTACTTGTTTAAATTATACTTAACTACTGAAGAGATGCATTTTTAAAATTCATCTTTTATTTTACACTTTAATAGCCTTTAATAGAAGTCTGATAGTAAAGCTAGAGGACAGTAATGACTTTTGCAAATGATACAGAAAATTGTACCTTTTGATAAATATAAAACTGAAATCTATGGCTTTAATTTATTCATATATTTCCAATCTTCACAAAGGAATATTGAAGTTGACTGAATTAACAGTAACTCAGTCTTAACATATGATTTATGAGAACAGAGCTGAGTAAATCAGAGTAGCATAAGGTAAATGATATCCAAGCAACATAATATTAATATACAAATAGCAACATTTCACATCTTATATGCAGCATCGAGTTTCCAAAGCTTTTATACCAAGAATAGAACTTGTAACATCACAGTGGCCTAGAGTACTGATTTTATAGATTTCTAAAACTTGAGCAAAAGTTCATTCTGGCCTTAAAGGTCCAGAAGATGGGAATCACTACAGTAACTTTACATTATGCAACAGAAATGTTTTCAACTTTTATTCATTTAACGAACACTTGTGATGCTTATCATGCTCTCATTTATAAAAGGCAACCATTTTTAGACATTATAAGATATGTTTTACATTTCAGTGACTTCACTTTCACTTTTCCCTTTCATGCATTGGAGAAGGAAATGGCAACCCACTCCAGTGTTCTTGCCTGGAGAATCTCAGGGACGGGGGAGCCTGGTGGGCCGCCGTCTATGGGGTCGCACAGAGTCGGACACGACTGAAGCGACTTAGCAGCAGCAGCATGAGTACTTTGGGGCTCACCTGGTGAAAAAATGTGAGTGAAAGCTGACTTAAATTCAACATTCACAATATTAAGATCATGGCATCCGGTTGCATCACTTCATGGCAAATGGGTGGGGAAAAGTAGAAACAGTGACAGATTTTATTTTCTTGGGTTCCAAAATCACAGTGGATGGTGACTGCAGCCATGAAATTAAAAGATGCTTGCTCCATGGAAGGAAAGCTATGATAAACCTAGACAGCATATTAAAAAGCAGAGACCTCACTTTGCCAACAAAGTTCCATATAATCAAAGCTATGGTTTTTCCAGTAGTCATGTACAGATGTGAGATTTGGACCATAAAAAAATCTGAGCACTGAAGAATTAATGCTTTCAAAGTGTGCTCAAGAAGACTCTTGAGAGTCTCTTGGACTGCGAGGAGATCAAACCAGTCAATCCTAGAGGAAATCAACTCTGAATGTTCATTGGAAGGACTGATTGATGCTGAAGCTGAAGGTCCAATATTTTGGCCACCTGATGGGAACAGCCAAATTACTGGAAAAGGCACTGATGCTGGGAAAGATTGAAGGCAGGAGGAAAGGGCAGTGACAGAGGATGAAATGGTTAGATGGCATTACCAACTCAATGGACATGAGTTTAAGCAAAACTCAGGAGATAGAGAAGGGCAAGGAAGCCTGGCATGCTGCAGTCTGTGGGGTCACAAAGAGTTGGACACAACTTAGCGACTAAACAACAACATGAGTGATTTTATTTCGTACTCATAGCATTCCTGGGAAATAGGTATTGCTTTTTATGCTTTACTCTTCAGAAGAGGAAGCTGTACTCAGCTAAATATCCTTAAGTTTCCACAGACATAAAGTTTGGATTCAAAGTCAGGTTTGTTTGTTTCATATATCATATTGCTTCTTCAATGATGGAAAATGACTATGTGATTTTTTTTTCCACTTACCTCCTTACAGAAGAGACATACGTTATGACACTGTTCTGTGCCATTTTTACTTTTGGTTTATGATAATAAACAATTAGTAATGCTTTGGCGTACTATCCTTCAAATGTAAACACTAAATGTACCCTTCACTTTTTATGGGAAGAAAGTATATGTATCAAAGTTATTAACACCACAGCTTTGAACATATTCTATGTTCAGTCTACTCAGATAAACAGTCCAGAGCTTAAATAAGAAAGCAAAATGAATTCCTTTGTGAAAAATGCCTGAACGTGTGCTTCTACTATGCCTAATTTATCAAAGACTTTCTTTTTGCTTTCAGGGATGACTTGTCAAGCTCGAACATCATACACCGAAGATGAAGTTCTCTGGGGTCATCGTTTTTTCCCTGTAATTTCCTTAGAAGAAGGATTCTTTAAAGTTGATTACTCCCAGTTCCATGCAACATTTGAAGTCCCCACCCCACCTTACAGTGTGAAAGAACAGGAGGAAATGCTCCTTATGTCATCTCCTTTAATAGCACCAGCCATAACTAACAGCAAAGAAAGACATAACTCTGTGGAATGCTTAGATGGACTTGATGATATTAGTACCAAACTTCCATCTAAGCTGCAAAAAATTACTGGAAGAGAAGACTTTCCCAAAAAACTCTTGAGAATGAGTTCTACAACTTCTGAAAAAGCCTACAGCTTGGGCGATTTGCCCATGAAACTTCAACGAATAAGTTCAGTTCCTGGCAACTCAGAAGAAAAACTGGTATCTAAAACCACCAAAATGTTGTCTGATCCCATGAGCCAATCAGTGGCTGATTTGCCACCAAAGCTTCAAAAGATGGCAGGAGGAGCAACCAGGATGGAAGGGAATCTTCCAGCAAAATTAAGAAAAATGAACTCTGATAGATTCACATAACAAAACACCCCTTCAGGCATTATTTATTGTTTGATTTAGTAATAGTCCAATATTTGGCTGATAAGGTAATCCTCTCTAAGGAGTTTGAAAGGTACATTTTTTTCTCCCAGTCATATATGCATATTTGAGAACCCTACCTTTTCAAGCATTGCTACTGCGCAGAAAGAAAATGTTGTAAAGGGAGGACATCAGAAGGAAGTTCTTAATAATGGGCATGTATTATCACATCAAGCATGCAATAATGTGCAAATTTTGCATTTAGTTTTATGGCATGATTTATATATGGTATATTTATATTGTATATTATGGAAAATGTATATATATATTTAAAGGGGTGGTACTATCCACAATATTTCTAACATATGTATTAAGCCAAACATGAGTTGATAGCTTTCAGGGTGATAAAACTATATATATGTGTGTGTACACATAGTTTTATATATACACACACGTATATATGTACATATATATATATACACACACACACACACACAGACATATATCTGATAAAATTGTGATGTTTTGTTCAAAGTTGTAGTTCTTGTGCATGTTTACTTTATTAGGCTAGGAAAGCTTCTGGCATTAATTATTAATACCAAATATTTTAGCCTTAAATTATTTGTCATTTTAAAATCTGATTTAATGTTTTCTGCTGTTTAAGGACCTGGAAGGTTTTCAATTGTACTTTATATGAGGGAGTCTCACAAGTATGTGCTACTTATGGCCCTGCAAAAATGTAACCATTATATATTTGACATGTAAATTTTGAAGCATACTAATACACTGACAGTTTCTAATGATTTTTAAAAGTTGCCAGTACTGGGGAAAAAAATAAACATTGCTTATTTTGAGAGTTGGTCCTTTCCTGGACTAAAGTCTGGAAATCTCTTTGGTATATGATCTAATTTAAATATGAGCTCTGAACAAATGCTGAGTCATTGTAATAGTCAGTGGCCAAGTAATATTGAATATATTGGAATCTGTGTGAAATTGCATAATGAATGGTCCCTGTTTCAAGCTGAGTGAATTGGTAATATTTTTCACTCTTTTTCTCGAACTTTTGTCATTTTAAAAACCAATAATTAATCCTTGAGTAGACAAAACAACACAATGAAATAGATGATAGATATTTATGCATAAATTATGTATGTCTAATTGTGTCTCTCATTTTATGCCATTTTCTTGTTTGTGGCATTTGTTATAACAGGACAGATTTTTTCCTCACCTGGGCAACCTATTTTATCCCATACCTGTCACTCAATTCAGACAGAATGTTTTGTACATACCTGAGAGAATTTTAAATCAGATAACTTGGAGATATTTTACCCATGTGAGTTTTTTGCTTTGTTTTGTTTCAGTAAACAATCAATTTATTGGTGTCTTGGATCTCTGGCCTACCAAAATAAGTGTAGCAGTACTATTTTTTTAACCCAAAGGTCTGATATTTATGACTCATTAATGGGAATTAAAACTATTCCTCAAAAGAACACAGGTGAAATAAAGATTTGGAATGTAGAGATTTTAATGAAAATTTATAAGTGCTCCTTATTGGAATATCATGGACTTTCCTATAAAACTTCTTTGGGTGTTGTACTTAAAGTCTGTCCAGAATTAATCTATTTCTCCTTATAAATATGTAAATCCTTAATAGCTGGTTTGGGCTCCCACCATTTCCCCCCTTTTTAGCAATCCTTTGATGATTTTCATATTGGAAAATTATTACATCAACAATTCTATCATTGACTACAATAATATTAATACCTTCTGGCTACCTCTGTATCAATCAAATTCTGCAGGTGCAAACATATACCAGGGAATTGTTACTGGCAAAATGATCAACTTTGGGCATCCATCCACTGTGAATAGACCTGGTTGACCTAACCCTTTACCCCCAAATTTCTTATTTGCTGGATACAGGAAATGAAATAGTAGCACAGCGAGAAGGGGCCCGAGGGGCACAGTATATTTATTATCAGTGGAAGAAACTGCACAGATCATTTAGTCCAACCACTTAAAACTAAAAAGCCATAATTTAATTTGGAGAGCCAATTTGAGTTTGGTTTTGGTGCCAAGGGGAAAATGGGACCAAAAATAAACTCTCCAAATACATTCAATCATTCATTCAATGAAATTCTGCATGTCTTTTAAGTTCTAGGCATTTTTAGCTCCTATAGATTTGGATATGACTAAGTCAGAGGTGATCATTGCTCATTCAAACACCACATATCAGTTGGAGAGGGGGGAGGGGAGATAAAAATAACACTATTTCAGAGTCAAAATATCAGTTAATGGAAGGAAAGCAGACTAACACAGTGGAAAATGATTGGGTGAAATAATTGATTATTTTGGAAGGGGGAGAGGGTGATATTTAAACAGAGACCTGAATGATTGAGAGAACCATTGTTGCCAAATTAATTTTTCTTAGTGACTGCTATTCCTTTATCTTTCCCACATACATATGGGAAAGGTATGATTTCTGCATGTAATTGCAGTTTAACTCCTGTTACTAAGTTGATCATTGGTCCCGGTTTACCCAGGAGAGTTCCAGTTTTTACTTGTTGTACCTGTGTAATTATTAATAGTACTCCCTTTCACTCTTATAATGTCTTGGTTTGGATGATATATGGTGACTCTACATTTTTGTTGAGACTATATTATGAAGTCTGATATATTTGGATAAAAATAAAGAATTGCTTTTTCTTCTCATTTTGCTGATTTTTTTGACACTGGCATTCCAAGCAAAGTCATCTCAGTTTCATATATTTCTTCCTGGAGGACTTCTTAACAAAGTTATTTCCTGTAACATTTGTTTAATCTGTACATGACAGGTCTTCCTAGCAGTGAAAAGTTACGCATTTTATTGACTGAATAAAAGGTAAATCTCTGATGTTTCCATTTCAGGAATTTGTAAGAGCTCAAATCAAAGGGAGTAAAAGTTAACTTAAGTCAAGATAATTTTCAGCCCACCAATATGGCAACTATTGTAAAGCAAAATATAGTATTCATTGAACTGAATAATTCAACTTTAATAGAGACTAGTCCCTTTTAATGGTATTTTCATGGATAGTTCTTTCATGGTAAAGTATTTCATTCTATTTATTAAAATGTAAATGAAAATACAATTATTTTGATAATGCCTATCTTCAATTTAAATATCCTTCTCAGGAATATGTGGATACTTTTTGTAAATATGTGTTCAATTAAAAATTAGAATATTTTATCATTAACTATTTTTGAAAAAAATTCTTATGCTGTTTTAAATTCATCCATATATGGGATTAAATACTTTGGAAAGTATTTAGTTGTGTCAGTACTCAAGAGACACTTTGTAGAAATAGGATGCAACCATAAAGTGTGATTTCTTTTGGAGGAAAAGTGAGATTATGGGGAAGGTGGTTTACATTCCATTTGAATGAAGGTTTCTACTATTTCATACCTTGAAGAGAGTTCAGCTTGACAACACAGCATATCCGTGAGCTCTACTTCAGAATTTGTGTTTGAGTTATGTTGTACATATTTAAATTAGCATCAAGCTAATTGCATTGTCTGGCAAGCAGTTTATTATTATTTAAATGTGCGAGGTCATTTAGGTTACAAAAGTAGTAACTTATGTATTCAATACTGCAAGTTCAGTTTTATAAAAACTGTTTTAAACTTTCAAAATATGATTGGGTTAAATTTTTATAGCATGCTCATCCTTTTTCTATTTCCCAAAAGTTGATTACTCACATTGCTTTATTTGGTCTATCATAAGACTCTTAACTACTGAAAATCAATAATTCAGTCCATTACAAGCCTTTCCTCAAAGGTTACTTTTATTTTGGCTCCTTACTGATGAGATGCTTCAGCAATATGGGACCTGAACTTACTAATACAGATCATTTGAGACCTGCATTTCTTGGAAGAAGCTTCATGACTATCTTACCCTTTGCTGAACCCAAGTCTAAAAAGCCACAGTAAGTAAAGCAGACAAATACACAGTTTTCCTAATTTTGTTTAAATATCAAGTCACATTTTGGAAAAATGGTCATTTACTTTTTCTGATAGTGTTTCAAGGAAACAGTGTTTTCCTAATTTTAGATCAGATGAGTTTGATGATACGTCATATATTCAAGTCTCTGGTGCCTCACAGAATTAATCCACAAAGTCATGTTCCTACAGATTCTGCCATAGTGGAGTTCAAAAAGGATGATCTGCATCATCCAGTAGAATTTTTTTCCAAATTATGGTTTTTCGTACCTGAAAATTTTCTCAAAATCATGGCTGTTTTTGAATATTCAGGCTGTGTGTGACCAATGGACAAAAGATATAGGAGGGCCCATTATCTTTCCTCATTACTTATTAAATTCAGCATTCAATTTAACTACTCTTTATCCTTTCCCAGCTTCGCTAGTCAATCACTTGTGTACAAATTTGCACATATTTGTGCAAATTGAATCTTTACATCAACTTTACGTGGTGGAGATTATCCCTGTTTTACACTTGATAAAAATGATTCTCAGTGAGGTTGCTTAGAGAGTTTTTAATTAAATGAAATCCACAAAGCTGAGGAGTCCCTACCTTCTTGGGTGGTTCTATTGCTATGCTGTTGCTTCTGGATTTTCCATTTGGGGCATTATCTGTTTACATTGTGGTAGATGGAGATATATTTCTACTTCTATACTTGCTGTTCACCACACCTCTACTGTGTACACGTGTGCATGTTCTGTTGCTCAGTCATGTCCAACTCTTTGCATCCCCATGGACTCCTATGTCCATGGCGTTATCCAGGCAAGAATACTGGAGTGGGTTGCCATTTCCTCCTGCAGGGGATCTTCCCAACCCAGGAATCAAACTCATGTTTCTTATGGCTCCTGCATTGACAGGCAAACTCTTTACCACTGAGCCACCTGGGAAGCTCCTACTATGTACACCCTACCCTAGAGTTACAATATTGTTATATATTTTCATATTTTTAACTAGATTAATTAGCAGTGTTTTAAGTTCTACTACATTTGAATTCATATATTTTGATCATTTTTCTCATCCTTCACAGCTTTTCCCCCCTAAAGTTGGTAGAGTGTTTTTCCTTTGCTTATTTATACTTATACTTGTGGGACTAGTGGTAAAAGAATCCATCTGCCAATGAAGGAGACACAAGAGATGCATATTGCATGTTTGATCCCTGGTTTGAGACAATCCCCTGGAGGAGAAAAGGGCAACCCACTCCAGTATTCTTGCCTGGAAAATTCCATGGGTAGAGAAGCCTGGCAGGCTACAGACCATAGACCACAAAGAGTCAGACACAACTGAACACACGCAGGCATACCTCACGAATTTAGCCATAGTGTCTTTCCCAATTATAAATATTTTCCTGTTAATTCCTCAAACATAAAATATTGAAACAGTGTTATCTTCTTGATGATCTCTATCAAAACATCCTAATCTGCTCAGTTGTGTAAATCTTTCTCCATTTAGTGCACAGCTATCGTCTTTGGATCTCCCTTTATAATCATGGGAATTCCATTCATGTCTTTCTTGGTATAGAAACCCAGTTTCTATATCAATACATAGCTTACTTGGTTTACTCCTTGTTTTTGTTTTTCTGGCTGTGCTACACGACACATGGGATCTTTCTTAGTTTCCTACTAAGGTTGGAACCATTCCTCTTCAGCGAAAGGGTAGAGTCGTAACCGTTGGACTGCCTGGGAAGTCTTTACTCTTTCAGTTTTGATGAATCACATTTTCCAGGCGTTTCTCAGGAGAAAAAGGTAGGGGAACTAGAAGTAAACTTTTTGAAAGTTTGATATCTTTAAAAAAGATAACTTGTCCCTAATAATTAAGAGTTTGGTCTAGTATAGAAATTATGTCCCTTGTGAATTTCAGCAACATTGTTCCTTTTACTGCTAGACTCTAATGTTGCTATTAGATGTCTAACACCATTAAGTTTTAGTCCCTTGTGTAAAACTGATTTCTCTTCTTAAAGCTAATAGGATATTCTAATCCTCCCTAGTGTTCTAAAATGTCAAAATTTCTACCTAAGTGTGCATTCATTTTAATCTATTTTGCTGTGCACTTTCAATCTGGAAATTCAGGAAAATTTTCTTAAGTTCTTTTTCCTTTATTTACTCATTTCCATCTTCCTCTAGCCTTCTTTCTGGAATCTTCATTATTTGGATGTCAGAACTCTTGGAATGATTTTCTAATATTCTCCTATTTTCTCTTCTATGTAACTCTTTGTATTTTTTCTCCACTTTCTTGGAGATTTTCTTAATTTTATCATCCATAACTTTCATCTATATGCATCTATTTGATTTCATTTATCTTCCAAGATGTTCTTCTATAGTAGTCTTAATTTTTAAGAACATTTTATTGTTGTTTTCTAAAGGTTTCCTTTTTTTTTTAAGAGTCTTTTTCTTGTATCGTAAGTGAAGGATTTTAGTGCTTTCAAATTTTTGACTGTGTTTTAACTGTTTATTCTGCACATATTCTATTTCTAATATCTATTAATATTTTGAATTTAAGATTATTGAGACTCTGCACAATTGTATGCAGTAAGTCTGTCGACTTCCATTTTCAGTGATGTGGTTCAACTCTTCACCAGAAGTTGGTATCTTTAGACTTCTTTAAAGTCAATGACATTGTCCAGGTAAGACACTTAATCACCTTCCTACAGAGAGGTGCCTTGCTGTCATTGTTCTGAAAACCAGTTGAGTTGATTAAAACAAAGGTAAGTGTGCTTTTTAAACAGACTTTCAAGGAGTTTTTTTTACACTCTCCTTTCCTGATCTTTTTACTCTCCTATGCTTTGAAAATCCCTCTACTATTGTTTCAGAAAATAGCAGTAATAAATACTTATGGTTAATCTTCCATTTGGAGAAGGAAGGCCAGCTTTCCTGATGGTTAATCTTCCATTTGGAGAAGAAAGGCCAGCTTTCCTGTATTCGTTTTCTATCACTGTTATAATTCCCAGGTGGTGCTAGTGGTAAAGAACTCACCTGACAATGAGGGAGATGTGAGAGACTAAGATTCCATCCCTGTGTTGGGAAGATCCCCTGGAGTAGATAATGGCAACCCACTCCAGTATTCCTGCCTGGAGAATCCTATGGACAAAGAGACCTGGTGGGCTACAGTCCACTGTGTCGCAGAGTCTGACACAGCTGAAGTGACTCGGCACACATCCACATACACTACAAACTTGAAGCCTCAGTGGCACAAATGTATAATACTATGGTCTATAGGTAGAAGTTTGACATAGGCCTCGTTGGGCTAAAATCAATATGTTACCAGGGCTTAAGTTCTGTCTGGAAGCTCTAGAAGACAATTAATTTCCTTGATGTCTTCAGTTTCTAGAGGCCATCCCTATTCTTTGGCTCATTGCCCTCTCCTTCCATCATCAAAGCCAAAAAATTTGCATCTCTCTGTGCTTTTGTTCATAGTCATAGCTTCTGATTCTTCTACCTTCTTCCTCCAATTTTAAGGACCGTTGTGATTACACTGGCCTCACATAGATAATCTGAAATAATCTTCCCATATCTGTCCTTAATATAGTCACATATGCCAGTCACTTTTGCCAAGTAAAGTAGCCTAATTCGCAGGTTCCATAGATTATGATGTGGATTTCTTTGAGGATTATTGTATCTCACTAATTTTTCTTCTTTCCTCCTTTGGTATCAAATGAAATATTGTCTCAACAAAAATTTTTTTCCAGTGTATCAGGATCTGTAAAAATAGAGGCAGTATTTATTTTCATTAATAACATCCTTCTTTGTAAAGAAACATATTTAACAACACATTATTTAATTATTCTTTAGGAATTTATTTTTGTCCTAGTCTATGAGCAAGCCTCATAGTCTATGAGGTTTTATTTTCCACTTCTTTAGAGAGGATAAAAACAAAACAAAGCAGTGTTTCATTAAATAGATTGAAAATAACATCCAGAACTTCAGTGTCCTGAATCTGAGCTTATATATCAAGGTCACTTTTCTTGGTAAGAACCCTATCCTTTGGTCTTAAAAAAAATATCAAAAATGGATTTACATTTCAGTACGTAACCTAAAAGCTGGTGTCAGTATTTGTTGGCAGAAAACTATCTGCCGTATAGACACTTAAAATGTATGAAAGCTTGTGACCTAGAAGTTAATTTTAGAAATAAATCCTGTAATATTTTAACCAAATGATCAATGAACAGTATGCAGACACGTAGATGGGCTCATAAGACTTGTATTAAGATCAAGGTTATATTTCAGTGGCTGACTAAATGAGAAGGGAAAATCAGAAAATATCACTTACATTAAGGTTTATTTTTGTAAAGGAAAGGTAACAGCATGTCTTTTACTAGTAGTCTGTTATAATGATATGGACTTACAGTAATATAAATTTTTAAAGTATGAGATATATGGCTTCCTTTCTCATTAAAGCTTCCTAAATAAATGACTGCTTTTTTTTTTTTTAACTTTTATCTCTTCCCCTTATTCATTGATGATATAGCTTCTTGGTTTCATAAGCTATTTGTATTAAAAGGGAAGTTGTGCACAGAATAAGAGAATTAATGATATCATAGACTACTTTTTTTGTACCCCTGTAAAGGTTTGACTTCACTGGCTCTCACTTCCCCATACGTACAATTTATAGTGTGAAACTGTATTATTACACTATATTCTAAGATTTGTATTCCACATTATTCAGAACTTCACTTATTAATAAAATATTTAGATTTGCACATGTGAATGAACCCTCTCATCCAACTGTGGTATTTTGACTAAGATGACTCATGTTTAATATAAGACACTTTCCATTCTGGATGACTTACTGAGTTGATATTTAACAGTAAAGAAGACATTGTGGCAGATATTTGGTAAATTGAGATCTATGCTGTGATACTCAGAGAAGGCAATGGCACTCCACTCCAGTACTCTTGCCTGGAAAATCCCATGGACGGAGGAGACTGGTGGGCTTCAGTCTATGGGGTCTCAAAGAGTCGGACACGACTGAGTGACTTCACTTTCACTTTTCACTTTCATGCATTGGAGAAGGAAATGGCAACCCACTCCAATGTTCTTGCCTGGAGAATCCCAGGGATGGCGGAGCCTGGTGGGCTGCCGTCTATGGGGTCGTACAGAGTTGGACACAACTGAAGCGACTTAGCAGTAGCATGCTGTGATAAGATATATAGTTTCTTAATGAAAGTAAGGATTAATCACAAGTTTTACGCTTATTAGAGGATAAAATAATGATTGATGATCAAGTTGGAGGACAAAAAATTTGCTTGGGAAAGTGTGTACTTGTGCACAGATGATTAGTCATGTCTGACTCTTTGGACTGTAGCCTACCAGGCACCTCTGTCCATGGAATTGCCCAGGCAAGAATTCTGGAGTTGGTTGCCGTTTCCTCCTCCAGGGGATCTTCGCAACCCAGGGATCAAACCCGCATCTCTAGGGTCTCCTGCATTGGCAAGCAGATTCTTTACCACTAGCACCATCTGGGAAGCCTTTGGGAAAGTATGCATTACAGTTAGTCTTGAAGAGAGTAGTCTCCCTCTCCACTGAGAATCTAATGTTGGTAAAGTTAGAATGGAGCACTACTGTGAATGACCAGTATTTATACCAATAATCTATTCTGAATCCGTAAATTATTTTTTAGCCATTGGTTATATATTTTACTTTGATTCTTTTCCCAGTGCCCCCTTTTAATACTTTCCAAGTTCTCAAGCATGCCTTTTATATATGGAAGATCTTATTTGAAGATGATGTAATCAATTTTACCATATGTATAATCTATGCCACCTTTTGTCCATTGACATGAATTTTCTGGGTACTCATCCAGTTTGAAATTTTCTGCAGTGTTGATATATCCACAGAGACCCATCAACTTAAAAGTCAAATCAGTAAATACTTGTTTGATCAATTTTGTGTGCCTATTATGTTGTAGGTGTTAAGATATACACTAGAGTTATACAAAAGCATCTCAAACATTCAGTGTTCTGAATGTTTTGAAGCATAGCTATACATGATACTATGGGCACAATGAGGAAGAAGGTGATCCAACTCATCAGTTTTGGGATTGGGGTGGGTTTAAACAATGTGGGAGGATCTTGAAAAGCATTTTGTAGCAAGGGATACTGGGACTGTATTTTCTGAGATTTGGAGAAATTACATAGATAATGAAAAGAAGAAGTAAAAGAAGCACTGTTATAGATTAATACAGTTTGGAAAACATATTATGTGTTCAAATATAAGTAGTTCAGAAAGACTAGATGTTGGTTCA
Source organism: Bos javanicus (assembly GCF_032452875.1). Taxonomy (NCBI): domain Eukaryota; kingdom Metazoa; phylum Chordata; class Mammalia; order Artiodactyla; family Bovidae; genus Bos; species Bos javanicus. The sequence goes on along the minus strand of NC_083869.1, from coordinate 41,246,946 downwards.
TGAGAAGTACATTAATATAGATGATAATTAGAGAGGTAAATAGGGACCCATTCATGAATATTATAATCCTCAAAAAAAGTTGGGTTTTTATGTTGAAAACCAACTTTTAAAGATTTTAAAAGGATGGTGGAATCAGATACTTATTTTAGGAAGTTTACTCTTCCAATATGTACATGGGATAAAAGGACTTCACAATTTTTATTTCAGTGGAACCAGTATGTTGCTCACTAAACTTTATTTACAGTTTTGCATCCATCAGAATTTATAGGGCTTACAAAATGATATAAAATACAAATAAGATTGAATGCATAAGAGGTGAGAAAAACAAAAAAAACATTATTATTGCAATGGTTAATATAGATACTGTAATTGATGTAACATTTCTCTCCTGAAAAGTAGGGAGGAAAAAGAGAACCACTTTATGTGGTTCCCCTTACCTGAAAAGGAAAACACTAACATTTCCCCAAAGAACAGCCAGCAATTTCAGATCTTTTTAACTGTCATTATATTTTCACAACATTGTCTCCTTCCTCAAACATTGCAATCAAGCACTCCAAATTACCTGAACTGTTCCCCAAAGGAAGATGTTATTTGAAAGTTTATTTCCTCTCTTTACTTTTCTTGCTTCGTTTAAGAGCATTAACTTGATTTAAAGAAAGATGGTAAAATGCAAACTATGAACAAGCAAATATTGAAACAATAAAATAGTTTTGATATTGGCCGTTTGCTAATCAAGAGGTGATTTTTGGATCAGGTATGTGTTTCAGAGGAATAATTCCTGATTTCTAATCCAAGATGGAATTTAAGAAAAAACAATATTGAGTGTTAGCACTTAAGTTAGAATCATCTGGAATAATATTTTAGATTTTCCACTACTTAAAGTTTAATAATGAATGATTCACTGGTTAAATCACTTGAATTTAAAATTTATGCAACAAAATGTATTTTTCAAATAATTATTTGTAGGAAAATAAAAACTTGATTCTTATTCAACATCACTCAAGGGAATAAATGTTCATATATTGGCCCTTTCATTCAGCCTTGGGATTCAACATAGTGATGCACCAATGTAGACCACATATAAATTGATATTCATACACAAACCATATATAGTTAAATCCCTGCAACTGTGTGAGCTTTGATGAGGTACAAGTCAGAATTTCTGCTTTACAATTTTAATTTATAGCTAACTTGTAGGGCCTTACCTTTGGCTTCCCTGGTGACTCAGATGGTAAAGCGTCTGCCTACAATGTGGGAGACCCGGGTTCAATCCCTGGGTTGGGAAGATCTCCTGGAGAAGGAAATGGCAACACACTCCAGTACTGTTACCTGGAAAATCTCATGGACAGAGGAACCTGGTAGGCTACAGTCTATGGGGTCGCAAAGAATCAGACACAACCAAGCGACTTCACTTTCACTTTGCTATAATATAGCTAATTTCCCACATCTGGGGAAAGAGAATCAGTGGTATATGTCTTGGTCTCCCTCAGGTCATATAGATCATTTGAAATTTCAATAGAAATTGAATTTAATAGACCACTCTAAGCAATATCTGGGATGATGGGCACAGATACAATGTATTCTCTTGAGTATCCTGGTTGGGTTAGGCAAATGCCATTTGACAAATGCCAATCTCCACCCAGTTTCACCATGTAAATTGGTCTAATTTATATCCAGTGAAAAGTTAAATAAACATGGCAGACATTTTTTTGCCATACTAAGATAATTGTAATTTTATTTTATTTTTTAAATATGAATTTATTTATTTTAATTGGAGGTTAATTACTTTACAATATTGTATTGGTTTTGCCATACATCAGCATGAATCCACCACAGGTGTACACGTGTTCCCCATCCTGAACCCCCCTCCCTCCTCCCTCCCCATACCATCCCTTTGGGTCATCCCAGTGCACCAGCCCCAATTGTAATTTTAATTAAAGGTTTAACTTTAACTTTCTTTCAGACTAAGTCCTCAACTTAGTGTGCTCTCTCTCTAAAGAAACTCATTCCTGAGCTATCTGAGTATTCAGTGTGCTTAATGGCAGCTGACTTGGCAAAACCTGAAAGGGAAATCTGAAGCCTGATGACAAGAAAACAAGTCAACCAAACTCTATCTCAAAGTAATTTTTTAAAAATCTAAATTTCCAGATCACTATTCCAAGTACTTGCTTTAATTAATGTTAGAATTCATGCCTATTCAGTGCATTAAAAATAACTAAATCATATTTTCAAAATAATAAAATGACCTGATTTTTCTGATAGATATATATACACATGTATATCTATATACATATTCCCATAAAGTTTGAAATGTGGAAATGATATTCTTTGAGATGGAAGAAAGAGACTACAATAATTATTTTAGATATTTGCATGTCTTTGTTGTTATTCAGTCACTAAGTCAGACTGTCTGACTCTTTGAGACCCCATGGGCTGCAGCATGCCAGGATCCTCTGTCCTCCACTATCTCCCAGAGTGTGCTCATATTCACGCCCATTCTGTCAGTGATGCTATATAACCATCTCATCCTCTGCTGCTCCCTTCTCTTTTGGCTTTCGATCCTTCCCAGCATCAGGGTCTTTCCCAATGAGTCAGCTCTTTGTATTAGATGGCCAAAGTATTGGAGCTTCGGCAACAGTCCTTCCAATGAATATTCATGGTTGGTATCCTTTAGTATTGACTGGTTTGATGGTTTTACTGTCCAAGGGACTCTCAAGAGTCTTTTCCAGCACCACAACTTGGAAACATCAATTCTTCGGCACTCAGCCTTTCTTATGGTCCAGCTCTTATATCCATGAGTGACTACTGGAAAAACCATAGCTTTGACTATACAGACCTATACATTATATTCTTTGAGATGGAAGAAATAATTATTTTAGATGTTTGCATTCATGTATATAAATGATTTCAAAATCAGTATGCAAGTTTTAAGAGAATATGTAAAATAGAATATTCAGATAATTTTTAAGATATTAGGAAAACTATTTTTGTATTTACCTATAAATGAGAGAGTCAGGTCAGAGAATAATTTTAGTTCAGTCTAGAAGAGGAAACTAATTATAATGCAAAGAATTTGGCGACTAGTTTGTACTAGGCCTCCATGTAAACAATCTGAATGACGTAAACAGATTGCTTCATTCTGTGACTTAATTGTCATTCATTGTTCTCAGGAAACAGGTGACCCCTTATTTGCCCAACTGTAGAACCATTTTTTTCCCGTACTCATCTTCCAGATAATCATTTTCCAGTAATCATGTACAGATATGAGAGCTGGACCATAATAAAGGCTGAATGCTGAAGAATTGATGCTTTCAAACTGTAGTTCTGGAGAAGACTCTTGAGAGTCCCTTGGACTACGAGGAAATCAAACCAGGCAATCCTAAGGAAAATCAACCCTGAATATTCACTGGAAGGACTGATGCTGAAGCTGAAGCTCCAATACTTTAGTCACCTGACGTGAAGAGTTGACTCAGTGTAAAAGACCCTGATGCCGGGCAGAAGGATAAGGGGATGACAGAGGATGAGATGGTTGGATGGCATCACCAACTCAATGGACATGAGTTTGAGCAAATTCTGGGAGATAGTGAAGGACAGGGACGCCTGGCATGCTGCAGTCCATGGGGTCGCAAAGAGTCAGACACAACTGAGTGACTGAACAACAACAAATCTTCCTGATATGTTACTCCCATGCCAGTGAGGACATATTTGATAGTGAATTACATCCCATTTTCTTCCAGAACTATGGAATTGAATGTGCAACTACTGTTTCAACCATTCTATGGAAGATTTTAGATATATGCTCACTGAACGCTTACTTAATCGCTTCTAACATAAAATATGTAATATAATCGATGAGTGCTATTTTCCTAATAAAGTCTAATTAAATTGACTCTTTTGATCTCTGGCCCTTGAATGAGAAGTATATGGGTCTGTCTTATCTTTGAATAATAATTAAGTTATGTATTATAAAAACCCTGCTATTCAGAAGTAATATGAACAAGGTAAGTGAGAAATATTACTTTCCTTGTGGCTGTAGGATTAATGGAAACTTGCTTCTTTTTATTATTATTATTTTTTTAATTTTTACAATGTTGTGTTGGTTTCTGCCATACAGCAATGGGAAGAAGCTTGCTTCTTTAAAGCCAGCAATAGAAAGAGAGATGGGTGCTATCACATCTATGTAACTATCTAAATCTCTTTGTCTTTCCTCCAGTTTTTCTATGTAAGCAAGCCACAGGTGCTGCCCACACTCAAGGGCAGAGATTACATAAAAGCAGTAATATCAGGAGATAGGG